>NC_090741.1:92237329-92254829 GCF_036898095.1 Palaemon carinicauda | reverse complement strand
AAGTGCCAGGGACACTATTCTATCATATTTCTCTTCCTCTTGTTTTTTTTTCAAGTTACCATAGTTTATATATGAACCCAAAAATAGATTTTCCTACGTCAAAATCCGTTTTAGTACGTTACAGTTTTTGTGTTTCTTGTAATTTCACACAATACCAGAAACAGTTCACTGCAGCTAAACAATTCACCACTTAAGGATTTCATTCACCAATCACAAAATTGAAGCGATTCTTGAATCCTGACTCATTGCATATAACTAAATAACAAGTTTGAAAATGAGGCTGAAAACATACAAAGTTAATTCTATCACCGAAAAAATACTAATAAGAAGACAAAGCCAAACGCATATACCTAACTTTGAGAGAATAGTCCGTCTGGGGTGGCAGAAGATCATCTTATGACGGCAGGGAATCGAACCCTGGTCGGCAAGCTCTTGTCTTTGTGTGAATTCGCCTGGGGCTCTGATCCCGAAGTCGTTAAGAGAATCCAGACATTAATGTATCAAAAATATATATGGCTTATTTGAATATGAAAAACACGTCTAAATGTGCAAAATTTATCATTAATCGAATGCCAAGTAACAAACTACCAATTAGCTACGATGGTGAAGATGGGTTGATTTCAATTCTAATTACAAAACACCTGAATTCGACAGGTATAAGTACAGAAGAATTGTCATTGACTTTTATCTTTCTTCATGGCCAAGTGGTTTAGTCACTGTCTATACAAGCTTGCCGACCAGGGTTCTGTTCCCTGCCGGTCACAAGCTCTTGTCTTTGTGTGATTTCGCCTGGGGCTCTGATCCCGAGGTCAATAAGAGAATCCAGACATTAATGTATCAAAAATATATATGGCTTATTTGAATATGAAAAACACGTCTAAATGTGCAAAATTTATCATTAATTGAATGCCAATTAACAAACTACCAATTAGCTACGATGGTGAAGATGGGTTGATTTCAATTCTAAGTACAAAACACCTGAATTCGACAGGTATAAGTACAGAAGAATTGTCATTGACTTTTATATTTCTTCATGGCCAAGTGGTTTAGTCACTGTCTATACAAGCTTGCCGACTAGGGTTCGATTCCCTGCCGGTTACAAGCTCTTGTCTTTGTGTGATTTCGCCTGGGGCTCTGATCCCGAGGTCGTTAAGAGAATCCAGACATTAATGTATCAAAAATATATATGGATTATTTGAATATGAAAAACACGTCTAAATGTGCAAAATTTATCATTAATCGAATGCCAAGTAACAAACTACCTATTAGCTACGATGGTGAAGATGGGTTGATTTCAATTCTAAGTACAAAACACCTAAATTTGACAAGTATAAGTACAGAAGAATTGTCATTGACTTCTATCTTTCTTCGTGACCAAGTGGTTTAGACACTGTCTATAAAAGCTTGCCGACCAGGGTACGATTCCCTGCCGGTCACAAGCTCTTGTATTTGTGTGATTTCGCCTGGGGCTCTGATCCCGAGGTCGTTAAGAGAATCCAGACATTAATGTATCAAAAATATATATGGCTTATTTGAATATGAAAAACACTGTCTAAATGTGCAAAATTTATCATTAATCGAATGCCAAGTAACAAACTACCAATTAGCTACGATGGTGAAAATGGGTTGATTTCAATTCTAAGTACAAAACACCTGAATTCAACAGTTATAAGTACAGAAGAATTATCATTGACTTCTATCTTTCCTCGTGGCCAAGTGGTTTAGACTGTCTATAAAAGCTTGCCGACCAGGGTTCGATTTCCTGCCAGTCAGAAGCTCTTGTCTTTGTGTGATTTCGCCCGGGGCTCTGATCCCGAGGTCAATAAGAGAATCCAGACATTAATGTATCAAAAATATATATGGCTTATTTGAATAGGAAAAACACGTCTAAATGTGCAAAATTTATCATTAATCGAATGCCAAGTAACAAACTACCAATTAGCTACGATGGTGAAAATGGGTTGATTTCAATTCTAAGTACAAAACACATGAATTCAACAGTTATAAGTACAGAAGAATTATCATTGACTTCTATCTTTCCTCGTGGCCAAGTGGTTTAGACTGTCTATAAAAGCTTGCCGACCAGGGTTCGATTTCCTGCCAGTCAGAAGCTCTTGTCTTTGTGTGATTTCGCCCGGGGCTCTGATCCCGAGGTCACTAAGAGAATCCAGACATTAATGTATCAAAAATATATATGGCTTATTCGAATATGAAAAACACATCTAAATGTGCAAAATTTATCATTAATTGAATGCCAATTAACAAACTACCAATTAGCTACGATGGTGAAGATGGGTTGATTTCAATTCTAAGTACAAAACACCTGAATTCGACAGGTATAAGTACAGAAGAATTGTCATTGACTTTTATATTTCTTCATGGCCAAGTGGTTTAGTCACTGTCTATACAAGCTTGCCGACTAGGGTTCGATTCCCTGCCGGTTACAAGCTCTTGTCTTTGTGTGATTTCGCCTGGGGCTCTGATCCCGAGGTCGTTAAGAGAATCCAGACATTAATGTATCAAAAATATATATGGCTTATTTGAATATGAAAAACACGTCTAAATGTGCAAAATTTATCATTAATCGAATGCCAAGTAACAAACTACCAATTAGCTACGATGGTGAAAATGGGTTGATTTCAATTCTAATTACAAAACACCTGAATTCGACAGGTATAAGTACAGAAGAATTGTCATTGACTTTTATCTTTCTTCATGGCCAAGTGGTTTAGTCACTGGGTATACAAGCTTGCCGACCAGGGTTCTATTCCCTGCCGGTCACAAGCTCTTGCCTTTGTGTGATTTCTCCTGGGGCTTTGATCCCGAGGTCAATAAGAGAATCCAGACATTAATGTATCAAAAATATATATGGCTTATTTGAATATGAAAAACACGTCTAAATATGCAAAATTTATCATTAATTGAATACCAATTAACAAACTACCAATTAGCTACGATGGTGAAGATGGGTTAATTTTAATTCTAAGTACAAAACACCTGAATTCGACAGGTATAAGTACAGAAGAATTGTCATTGACTTTTATCTCTCTTCATGGCCAAGTGGTTTAGTCACTGTCTATACAAGCTTGCCGACCAGGGGTTCGATTCCCTGCCGGTCACAAGCTCTTGTCTTTGTGTGATTTCACCTGGGGCTCTGATCCCGAGGTCGTTAAGAGAATCCAGACATTAATGTATCAAAAATATATATGGCTTATTTGGATATGAAAAACACGTCTAAATGTGCAAAATTTATCATTAATCGAATGCCAAGTAACAAACTACCAATTAGCTACGATGGTGAAGATGGGTTGATTTCAATTCTAATTACAAAACACCTGAATTCGACAGGTATAAGTACAGAAGAATTGTCATTGACTTTTATCTTTCTTCATGGCCAAGAAGTTTAGTCACTGTGTATACAAACCTGCCGACCAGGGTTCTATTCCCTGCCAGTCACAAGCTCTTGTCTTTGTGTGATTTCGCCTGGGGCTCTGATCCCGAGGTCGTTAAGAGAATCCAGGCATTAATGTATCAAAAATATATATGGCTTATTTGAATATGAAAAACATGTCTAAATATGCAAAATTTATCATTAATCGAATGCCAAGTAACAAACTACCAATTAGCTACGATGGTGAAGATGGGTTGATTTCAATTCTATGTACAAAACACCTGAATTCGACAGGTATAAGTACAGAAGAATTGTCATTGACTTCTATCTTTCTTCGTGGCCAAGTGGTTTAGACACTGTCTATAAAAGCTTGCCGACCAGGGTACGATTCCCTGCCGGTCACAAGCTCTTGTATTTGTGTGATTTCGCCTGGGGCTCTGATCCCGAGGTCGTTAAGAGAATACAGACATTAATGTATCAAAAATATATATGGCTTATTTGAATATATATATATATATATATATATATATATATATATATATATATATATATATATATATATATATGTATTGCCAAACTTCCTTAGTTTACCTTATCACAACAGGGATGTCCTCGAGACCAAGTCCACTATAGAAACCGGGAAATTGCCAGATGTCCTGTTGATAGCGAATCGCTTTGCCCACTTCTACGGGAGGAGGAACCTTGTACAGCGGGAATCTCTTGCCTCTTATACATTTGGCAAGTGGGAAAGTGGACGTCCTGCGTGCCCTTGGGTCATGCCTCCTGCGGGTAAGGGGTCAGGAATCGACCAGTTTCCTGTGTTGATTCCAACTGATTCTCCGTAGCTGACTGGTGAGTTAAAATCCTCTTACCGACTCAATTTTACATTTGCAATGTACCTTATTATACTTGAAATTGCTTCTTGGTATAGGTATGATTTATTCATTAGGTTATTTAGTTAGTTTTTGAATTGGCTCACTATGGCCCCTGATGAATTCTACCCTTTATTTGCCTGTGGACGAAAAGACCAGATGACCCTCTTGGTGCTTTTCCACTGCTTGTTGTTCATCCAAATCTTACGGTTTTTTATGCCAGCTGGCCATTACTGGTATATTTACATTAATTAATCTTTTCCCATTCTCCCCAGGTATTGTCCTCGTGAGCTGAAACCATAGCCCTCAGAGACTTGGTGTTATGTGGACTGCCCCATCGACTGTGAGGTCAAAGCTTGGACTGCCTGGGACGATTCCAAGTGCTCCTGTGCTGAAAGCCGTAAGCTTCATAATATATTTTTTTTTTACCTTGAAATGAAGTATGAGAGGGAATTCCTATTATCATCCAAGTTCGTGTGCTGTCGTGGGCACCTGGACCTGTGGTGGATCCATTTCGTCAATGTTTTTATCTTATTTTTTTTTCTATGAGAAATATTACTGCGGTCTGTCAGAAATTTATGGAAGTACCGTACAGGTTATTGTACACAGATATGCCTTTGGTAGGCCGATAAATTTGGATAAGGAGAGTATTTCTTCTTTCTTTGAATGTGCAGGATATCAGGCAAGCATGAATGTATAGATCTAAGAGATGAATTCCAAATTTATATTCACTTAAAAGACATTGCCCAATTTCACAGTATTTTAAAACAATATATGAAAAAACAATATGCATCCGTAGCTAGATCCAAATCTAATATATTAGAATATAGAACAACAATATAAAATCATATAAAAAGTGACAAGTTATTAACGGAGAATTCCAATATAACAGATTTAAAATTCAATAAATTGCCTCACCGACGATGAAGATATGTTGATTTAAGCCGCTGAAATGTATCTTTTCCATTATACAGCTGAGGACATGTTAGCGGGAAGCAATGCAGTATAATTGTTACTCTTCATTAAGGTGGAGAGATATTGCATGTTTGTGTGTGTTTGTGTGTGTGTGTGTGTGTGTGAGAGAGAGAGAGAGAGAGAGAGAGAGAGAGAGAGAGAGAGAGAGAGAGAGAGAGAGAGAGATAAAACCCACCAACCAGAGTTATTTTCCCAGAGTACATGCCAAATGTGGGCGTAACGAATCTATAGTATTTATGAACGCAAAGCTTTTTAATCATACTGAGAGCTTTACACAAAAGGCATCGGTGTATTAGAATCATAGTTCATGTGAAATAATAGCACTTTTCGGGATAGTTTACATAGACGGATCTAGTTTCAATTAGCGGATAACTATTCAGTTAAAAAGGTCTACACATATTTCAGTGATAATATAAGTGAGGATGGGTCACATATTACTAATTTAATTTTTGGCTTGGATCAAACTTTCAAAAATCTTACAATCGCAAATTCAACAATGCTATGTAACCTTTATGATTAATTGATTGATTGATTGAGAGTTTTTCTTGGCATCTTAATAACGAAGGTCATTGAATGCGGTAATTTTTAGGAACAAAAGCGGAATAATATTAGTTATTTCGATTTACTTTTTAACCACAATAGATATATTTGAAATATATATATATATATATATATATATACATATATATATATATATATATACACATATATATATATATATATATACGTATATATATATATATATGTAAATATGTATATATATATATAAATATATATATATATATATATATATACATTTATATACAGTATATACACACATTATATATATATATATATATTCATGCATATATATATATATATATATATTATAATATATATATATATATATATACATATATATATATATCTATATATATATATTCATGCATGTAATTATATATATATATATATAGTAACGTGGGCCAACCGGTCTGAGCAGTCCAGTTGACATTCAAACACATTTAATGGAATTATATGCTTTCATTTGTGTTGCCTGAATCACTGAACTTTAACAATTATTAGCCCTAAGATTTTCATTACATGAAAATAAAATACACAATCATTACAATACCCACACACACATAAATACATAAATATATATATATATATATGTATATATATATATATATATATAATGTATATATATATATATATATACTATATATTTATATATATATATGTATATATATATATACATATATATATTATATATGTATATATATAGTATATATATACATATATATATATATATATATATACATATAGTGTATGATGAAATTCAAGTCAATACGGTGTTTATCATAAATAAATTACTACCTCCCTTTAGGATTGAACCAATGTCTCTTCAAATGAAAAGAAAAATACCTAACAAACATGTCAGTAGAAAACTGAAACGAGTCAGAACCTAACTGCTACCTGCATTCAAGGACTTCCACACCACTCAACTGACATAGTTTATATTATTTATTTTGAATTATACATTGCAGATACCTATACCAATGCAACATGGAGGAGGCTCATAATCAAAACGGAGTAAAGTTCATACTCGACTGATGTCAGAGCATTGTAAAATTAGTATATAAACTGATCAAGATGGCTTACAGAGTCAGTTGAAACAGTCCCCTGA
The DNA here is from genome assembly GCF_036898095.1 of Palaemon carinicauda. Classification (NCBI taxonomy): domain Eukaryota; kingdom Metazoa; phylum Arthropoda; class Malacostraca; order Decapoda; family Palaemonidae; genus Palaemon; species Palaemon carinicauda. Next base: position 92,247,925 of record NC_090741.1, on the reverse strand, counting down.
ATAAATTGGCAGTCTGTTATAAGTGAATATTGCTTATTTTAAGCTTTTCAAAGTGTAATAAAGTTTGCTTGGATATGTCAATTGGATTATCTTTGAATATTGAAGTCAGAAAAGATTTTGCATCTTACTTTATGGACTATTATTGACTTGTTCAAGAATGTAATAGCATAGCATGCATAAATGTAGATTCGTGTCCGGATATTAGAGCATTTCAACGGATTGTACATTAAAAGAAGATTGAACATGAAAAAAGTTAAATAGTGGTGTATTCTTCAGGATAAGCATTCAGTTGTAAAATAAAAGTGCCAGGGGGACACTATTCTATCTCATTTCTCTTCCTCTTGTTTTTTTTAAGTTACCATAGTTTATATATGAACCCAAAAATAGATTTTCCTACGTCAAAATCCGTTTTCGTACGTTGCAGTTTTTTGTGTTCTTGTAATTTCACACAATAGCAGAAACAGTTCACTGCAGCTAAAAAATTCACCACTTGAGGATTTCATTTACCAATCACAAAATTGAAGCGATTCTTGAATCCTGACTCATTGCATATAACTAAAAAACAAGTTTGAAAATGAGGATGAAAACATACAAAGTTAATTCTATCACCGAACAAATACTAATAAGTAGACAAAGCTAAACGCTTACACCTAACTTTGAGAGAATAGTCCGTCTGGGGTTGCAGAAGATCATCTTATGACGGCAGGGAATCGAACCCTGGTCGGCAAGCTCTTGTCTTTGTGTGATTTCGCCTGGGGCTCTGATCCCGAGGTCGTTAAGAGAATCCAGACATTAATGTATCAAAAATATATATATGGCTTATTTTGAATATGAAAAACACGTCTAAATGTGCAAAATTTATCATTAATCGATTTTGATTAATTGATTGATTGATTGAGAGTTTTCTGGCATCTTAATATCGAAGGTCATTGAATGGGGTAATTTTTAGGAACAAAAGCGGAATAATATTAGTTATTTCGATTTACTTTTTAACCACAATAGATTATATTAAAATATATATTTATATATATATATATATATATATATACATAGATTTATATATATATATATATACGTATATTTATATATATATATATATATATGTAAATATATATATATATATATATATATAATTATTTATATATATACATATATATACAGTATATATATATATATATATATATTCATGCATATATATATATATATATATTCATGCATATATTATGTATATATATATATATATATATAGTAACGTGGGTCAACGGTCTGAGCAGTCCAGTTGACATTCAAACACATATAATGGAATTATATGCTTTCCTTTGTGTTTCCTGAATCACTGAACCTTAACAATTATTAGCCCTAAGATTTTCATTACATGAAAATAAAATAGACAATCATTACAATACGCCCACACATCACACACACACCACACATATATATATATATATATATACATATATATATGTATATATATATATATATATATATATTTATATATGTATATACATATATATATATTTATATATACATATATATATAACATATATAGCATATATATAACATAAGATTAATATATCTTTTTCTTTCAACCTTATTACTCCCACTGTATAGTAAAGGCATCCGTTTGAGTAAAGTCTCTCCATCTACTTTTATTCTTAGGAGTTTTCCCCGTCCCATTTCGCCCCAATTCCTCCTCTCCATATACCTCCATTTGATCTGCTGTCTCCCAACAATACTCCTTTTCATCCCTGGCATGTTCTTAGCTCTCTTGATTTGTTCCACCTCCTTCCTTCCAATTACACGGCAATAGCTCTCCTAATTTTCTCCTTTACATGCATGTAACACCCATTCTTATAATACCTTGACTCTCCCTTCTTTACAGTAGCTGATATTCCAGCCATCCATATCACTATTCTCATCCATGTTCTATCCAACAGTCCCTACTTTTTCCCCAAAGTTTCTGCACCATATGATAACTCGTGCCTGATAAATGTCTTATAGATCTTAATTTTCTTCGTAATGGCATGTTACTCTTCAAAACAACTCCAATTACTTCTCTCCATAATTGCCATGCTTCTCTCAACTCCTGTCTTACTGTTTTCCCAAGTACGACCTCCTTTGTTATTGTTGATCTGAAACAATTAATTGCATTGTCTGGTTTTAGCACTACCATCTTCACTTGAATGTTTACTTCTCCATATCTTTCTCCACTACTAACCATTTCCTCTGTCTTTCCAATGTTCACCTCTTGATTATCCATTCAATGTTAAAAAAACTTTCTTATAGAACTTATTTTGTGTCTGCTATAATGACCAAATCATTAGCAAACATCAGTTCAAACAATTCTTCGCCGTTCCTTAATTCTGAAATTTTGATAAAGTGTCTATGTGTCTATAAAGACAGGGAAACAGGAATGACTCAGAGTAGATCCCTGATGGATGCCTCAGTCTCCCAAGATTTCTCTGGATGGTGGCTCTTGTTCCATAATACAATATCTTCACTAACCTTATCAAACTCTCTAGTACTCCAATCTTTCTCAATCACCAATTGACTAACCTTCTTGTATCCTATCATACGCCTTATCAAGATCCACATCTCATATAAACTTTCCTATTCCCTTCTAAATACTACTCTTAGACTTGTTTTATTATAAATATAGTATCCACTATGCTCTTTCCTTTCATAATTTCGTATTCGTGAAAACATTCTAATCATCCAACTGTCTTCCCAGTCCTTGGTATTTCCTCCATTATCCCATATTTTTCCAATAGCGTGCGCGTAGATCTCCCTAATCCTTTAAAGATTCATAAAATTAGGAATAATTTTCCTACAGCTTTATTTGGTTCTTCTTTTTTTTCATAACATACTTGACTTCTCTCTCTCTCTCTCTCTCTCTCTCTCTCCCTCTCTCTCTCTCTCTCTCTCTCTCTCTCTCTCTCTCTATGTTTGCTATTAGTACTTCTACTAGAGAAACATTTACCAGTTCTTTTAAACTCCTTCCAGGGTCTAATAGCTGTGAAAAGTTTTTTCCCAATGTTCTCTTGACTTCCTCTTCCTATATTAACATGTTTCTATTTCTATATTTCGTAATACTTACATCTCCTATCTCATGCCTGTATTTTCTTGTCGCTCCTGCAAATTCTGCACATTATATTTAATTTATTATTTGTTACAATCATCTCATACCATTCTGTCCTGGCTTCTTTCTTGTAATCACTGCCAATCTCTTTGTTACCCTCTTTATCCGTCTATAAAATTCACTAATTTGTTAGTTATCTTCTTTTCACCTCTGTTTATACTCTCTTTTTCTTCACAGCTATTAGGAACCTCTTGATTATACATCTATGCCTCATTTTCATGTTGCTGTTTATCACTTGTCCTCCCGTACACCTCTGCGGCTGCTGCTGGCACCACAATGATGTCATAACAATCCATATTTCTTCGGGCAATTTGGACGTTCCATTTAACTCCTCTTCTCTATATCCTTCGCTTTACTTCTCTCTCCCTTCATCTCCCAAAATGTTATCCTCCTATCCTGGGCTGGACTTTTCTCTTCCTTATTACTCCTCAACCTAAAAACTGCGACCACCTGTTTATATTGACCTACAATATATTTATTTGGAATAAACTTACAATTCACGTAATAATGTGTATGTGTGTGCGGTGTAATAACCTTCGCTTTTATAATGATCAACACCGGGAGAGATGGTAAGGCGTCGGTTCTTGGCTGTCAATCCCAGTGAATTGGGTCGTCCATGTGCTGTAGAACTTCGCCAGTCAAGGCCCTGTCCAGCCGTACCTTGTTATACCTGGCAACGAAGCCGTTGGTCTGAATGTCAGCTTGAGTGAGATATATGGTCTTTCGATTTTATTTCTTTGTTCTTTTATACCAGTTTCTCTTATCCTATCGCACTTTTCCTTAACAAAGAGTTACATAAGAGAAGAAAAAAAACACTGTTGGACCATACATTTATACAGAACGTCAAACTTTTTATGGTATTAATTATTTAATCATTAACAATTTTATTATTATTATTATTATTATTATTATTATTATTATTATTATCATAATTTTATAGATATTATATATATATATATGTATATATATATATATATATATATATAGGTGACCGGTAACTTGACTGCCGGTAATTTGACTCCGGTAATTTGACTCCCGGTAATCTGACTACTGGTAATATGACTCCTGGTCAATCTGATCCCCGGTAATTTCACTACGCTCTTTTCTTTATTCATTGAATATATGATTTATCATTCAAGAATATAGATTTAAAATTAAGTAGATAATGCATGAACTTTTTCAATGTCTATCTGATTTTTTATTGAAGAATTAAAGTCCTACTTTTTTAAGAAAAAACACTAGATATTTATTAACTAAAATGAAGGAAAACGAATAATACTGAATACTATGTTAACATATTTTATTAATACAAAACACTTATGTAATATTTAAAATGGATAAAATGTAATCATACCTAAGTATGGTATAAGACTATATATAAAAATTAAAATAATTTTAGATTAAAAAAATTTAGTAATGATGCAAGTTTTTAGCAATCGCTCTAAGAACTCAGTTTATTTCGGTCGCTATATCGCTCAATGATTGTCTGCAGTCGTTTGTTTATGTCGTTATACACCTTCTTTTTCTACTTTACTTTACTTTACTTTTAGAGGTTTATTCTCGCCCTCATCAAACACTAAAGGTCTGTTCAGGTGGGCCTTTGGTGTATGAAAAAATAATTCCTTTCCAGTTAATATTTCGCTCTGTATCGTTATCAGTTATTTCGCTAGCATTTGTATTCAGGCTTATAGTTTTCAGGTCACTATTATAACCACTTTTTAAAAGATAAGTCTTCAGGTTTTTCTTGAAGGCAGCCACATTTGTGCTATTCTTGACATCGAGGTGGAAGGTCGTTAAAGAGTCTCGGTGCAGCATAACTGAACGTTCTTCCTCCTATTGCATGATTCACACTAATTTCGAATAGTCTATGTGGGTCATCTGCATGTCTAACTCTTACAGTGGCGCTGGTAGCTTCAGGGTAGGGGATCAAGCAATCACGAGATATTTAGGCTTATCACCTGTAAGTGCTTTGTGAGTCAACAAGCAAATTTTAAATTCAATCCTAGCCTTAACAGGTAACCAATGTAGATCGTCAGTGCAGGAGTTATTCTCTCCCGAAATTTAATGCCTTTTATCAGTCTAGCCGCCCGGTTTTGCACATTTTGAAGCTTCCTTAGTAGTGTATTGGGCAATTTGTAGTACAGAGACTTGCAATAATCAAGCCTTGATATTACATGACTCACCACTAAAATTTTTTGTACTGCCCTCTGTTAAATATTTTCTAATAAATGCTATGTTTCACAGGTGATAGTTACACACTTTCACTGTGTTCACAATTTGGTCCTTCATTGACGAATTACAGTCTATCAGTACACCCCAAATTTTTCACAACAGGCACAATCCCAACATCAGCATCACCAATTTTTATACTTTGAATTAACTGGTAATTCTTCAAAGCCACCCTTGTGCCGAAAAACATACATTCTGTTTTATCATCATTAATTTGAGCTTTTTCCTCTGCATCCATGTTTTTATTTCAGTCATTATCTCATCAATTTTCTTCCTTGTATCTTGTGTTGTTGAAATTGAGAGGTAAAACTGGAGTATCATCTGCATATAGTTTAAAACCCACTTTTGTTTTTTCAAGACTGTGTGATAGCTCGATAGTATATATGTTAAACAAGGATAGGGCCCAGGACACTACCACAATCAAATTGAATATTCCATATATTTGGATGGGTACAGCTTAAAGAGCTTTGCATAGCATTGTGATAGCCCTCTAAATGGTTATTTGTGCGAGGCATCTCGATTCCGTTCTTAAGTGTACATTCCAGCTGTCTATAGGAAACAAAGGTGGTGTTCTGTGTTGTTTCACTCCTTCACCTCACATACATCATATGTATGATATTTCAAAGTAAGACTCTAGTTCTTGAGGAAGATCGTCATCGTCAACAAGTTCTTCGAATCCATCAATTACATCAGTAGGAGGAAGATATGCTAACGATGGAAAAAATCTTATCTTAATGCTGAACTCATCGTCATGATTCTAACCTCTCTTTGAAGCCAATTTCACAGACTTTTCTGTAAAGATTTTGAGATAATGAAAAAGGACAACATGAATCGGAAGCAATAGGAAAAACAGATTTGAAACTAATAATATGTGCTTTTTCAAAATCAATCATGATGGTTACGGGGTTCATTCCTGGCCGTAATTTATAAGCTGGTTAAAAAGGAAGTTGTAAGGTTCCACGTTCTTGTTTGGAAGCAATGCAAATAATCGTGGGAACACTGAGTGAACCCACTTGGATATGCAGCGTGTACAACTAATAGAATAGAGATGGGGAGCACTTGAATGTTCCATCACCCGCACAGTGTTTTACATTAACTTAGTAATCGAGGCGCTTTATTTGTTGCGAACATGAGTAGTCTATCCTCATCAGAATTCGCACTATCAAACTGCAAGAAATGCTCACCACTATCAAGGAACTTATATTCATCAGGTAACTTGTAACCAACTCGAGTCTGGGGAATGGAGGAGCACTTACTGTTGTTTGACGCCAGTTCCTCATATTACGACTTATTGCACATAGTTGAGGGCATAAGAGCCATTTAATTTTAATCAAGCTTTTCACAAACAAACAAAATTAATGAACGAGAAGATTCTTGGCAAGCATATGCCTGTGATTTCAGTTCAGCTAAAGTTTTACTCACTTTCGGTTAGAAGCACACGAACAGTGATGATGTTCACCGACGTTCTTGAATATATCACAATTTTCGTCATGCGTCATGGTGTAGACTCGAGCCTTGCAGCACTTGATTTCACATTCCAGTAAGTCTTGGATCCGTCGGCATTTTGTTCATGTTTCTCATAGATATAGTTCATGTCATCCACAAGTTTCTTTCCTCCCCGTTTAGTGTTAAAACATAAGGCATGGTGGACTGTAAATTTCCTTTAAATTAATAACCAGAGAGGTAAGATTTAAACCTTGGTAAACCTTCAAGAGTGCAAAAACAAACTACAAAGAGGTAAAGATAGTCTCCATATCACGATAGTTATGTCAACTAATTAGCTTATATATTAAATAGTGTGCGTGCAAACAAGCAATTCTAATACTGACATAATGTACTATTTACTTGTTTCCTGTTTCGTGATTTTTTTCTTTTTATTATATTTTTTTTGAGAAGTTGAATGATAATTCTTTTTATTTTGTTTCATTGCATTTTATTTATGAATGTTATTTTGAGGGGATAAATGATGATAATCAAAAAATTGAGACTTATCAGAGCTTTTTTACAGTAGTGGGAGTGAAATTAATGGGAGTCAAATTGACCGGAGTCAAATTACCGGGAGACAAATTACCGAGAGTCAATTTACCTAGACCATATAATATATATATATATATATAGATTTTTGTGTATTCATATATATTTAGTGTTTATTGCAGAATTTAGTATTTTGGTGGATTACTTGTCCAGTTTCAATATATATATATAGGATATATATATATATATTTATATATTCAAATAAGCCATATATATTTTTGATACATTAGTGTCTGTATTCTCTTAACGACCTCGGGATCAGAGCCCCATGCGAAATCACACAAAGACAAGAGCTTGTCTCCGGCCGGGAATCGAACCCTGGTCGGCAAGCTTGTATAGACAGTGACTAAACCACTTGGCCACTGCCTATACAAGCTTGCCGACCAGAATTCGATTCCCGGCCGGAGCCAAGCTCTTGTCTTTGTGTGATTTCGCCTGGGGCTCTGATCCCAAGGTCGTTAAGAGAATCCAGACATTAATGTATCAAAAATATATATGGCTTATTTGAATATGAAAAACACGTAAAAATGTGCAAAATTTATCATATATATATATATATCTATATATATGTATATACTGTATATATATATATATATATATATTATACATATACTATACAGTAAATATATATATATATATATATATTATACACATATATATATATATATATATATATTTATATATATACTATACACTATATACTATATATATATATATATAAATACTTATATCATATATATACATATATATATGTATATATATATATATATATATATAATATACATATATATGCATATATATATATATATATATACTATATACTATAATATATATATATATACTATATATATATATAGTATATAATATTTATATATATATATAATATATAATACATATTATATATATATATATATATACTGTATATAATAATAATAATAATAATAATAATAATAATAATAATAATAATAATAATAATAATAATAATAATAATAATAGTAAAATTACGAAGAAAAGTCACAATAAAATGTACGAAAGGAAACGTGAAAAGTCAAGTATCAAAAATGTTTTGTCAAGATTAAAACGAACTTGAATATTTCGAAAAACTTATGACCACCTTTGCATTCCTTCTTAAGAATGAAACTGGAGTTTTCATATAAGGTTGTGATATTAATATTTAATAAATATCTTTATTGCTCAATATTTTATTAGTTCGTTTTTGTGTAAACTATTTTTAATAATAATAGTCTCAATCATAATTAATAGTTATATCAGTCGTATTAATAAAATTTTAATTATCAACGATATTGCAAATACCTCAGTAATAAAGTTGAAATTAAAGAGCCCTATTTATACGAATAATAATAATAATAATAATAATAATAATAATAATAATAATAATAATAATAATAATAATAATAATAATAATAATAATAATAATAATAATAATGAATATTCATGAATACATCACCATCATTATCTATCTTTTCAAATGCTCAGGGAGGATACTGCGGCCATGGATACATCGAGAGGAACGTCTCCTGTGTGGGCCCTTGAGGGCAGTCTGTTGATCCCAAACACTGTCTGGCCCTTGTGCACGTCGGGGGACATACTTGGCCTTACCTGGCCAAAGCTTTGGATCTCAACACAAAGGTAAAACGTTCTGAAGGTTTATTTTGTTTTATTCAAGACTAGAGGGTTTTTTTTTTTTTTTTTTTTTTTTTTTTTTTTTTTTTTTTTTTTTCTTTTTTTTTTTTTTTTTTCTTGAAACCTACAGCCGTGTTCCCCAATGTAGGACGACTCCTGAGAACAGAAATTGATCACTGATATATTCGTACAATGAAGACTGAATCAAGGATGAACCCCTATAGCAGAAAACTTCAACAATTCTGGTAGCTTCCTGCATTTGCACAGAATGTTTAATGGGAGTGCCTTAAACCGGACTACACACGCTGCACCATACACCATTCTTCTCTGAATGTCTCGTTTCACAATGAATTTAAGTCCCTTTTTCAGACACCTCTTCCAAAACATTTATTAATTACCTCCTAGGTTCTCTTATCCTCCTCCCGTCTAACAATATCGAATTCTTCACTCTTTTGTTCCTCCTATATTTCCACATGACCGACCATCTTTAAGCGTCCTTTTCTAACCATAAATATTAGCTATCTACATTACTTTGACTTCCATTCTTCGGTTTCACATAATTTATTTTTCTTATGTCCCTAGTATCATGTAAATCATTAATTTCTATAACTTTATTACATTTTCTTAAATTTCTATTAAGAATCCCCACTACTATTCCATAGAGTAGTGTCGACTCACCGTTCTCTTCTAAATTTAATCTATGGCTTCCAAAGATATCTGCATTCTTTCCACTGCTTTGCTATATACTTCTACCTTTCTCTCGTTACTCCAAAATGCTCACAAGAATCTACTAATTTGATTCTCATTCACATTTATCCTCACACGTCAAAACATTTCTTTTTACCAACATTCACTTACAAATTTCTCACCCTGGCAAAATATTCTAATTTCCTTTAGTATTTCTGCATTTTCTCTTAACTATATTTATTCGATACTGACTCATCTACAAATAACAGTCCAATCGACATTACATTTGCAATATTCACCCAAAAAAGATATTAAGCATCCTCGAGAAATCATAATCCCTTTTCTCAGGAATTTGTACGTTTAAACAAGCCATTCTGTCGTTTAACATTTCTTAAAACTCTTTCGATATAAGTGTGTGTGTATATGTTTTGCGTCTGTGTGTGTAAGGAGCACCACAGTTGTGGTAATCATGTGTATTGCTAAGCCTTTGGGAAAATAAATTCCCATCATCAGTATATCACATTGTGAATTGATATATGAATAAAACCAACATTCTAAAACTATGGAAAGAAAATGGAATGAAAAACGAAATATGAAATACAAAAATACACCGAAAAATAAAAATTCAGGGTGCCAACGCTGTAAACATACATATTTTAAAATCTAATGCAGATAACTCGTATGGCGACCTGCAGGTTTGATTTATGTTGTGGTTGGAAAATTGCTTCATCATTATGTTTCAGCTATTCCTTAAATGGAAAAAACTAAAAAACTTCGTTATTTTTATATTCCATATTACATATTTCAGTTCCTTTCAGATACTTTGAAATATATAATTAAAACAAAAATCTTACACTTAATAC
>NC_090741.1:92219581-92229581 GCF_036898095.1 Palaemon carinicauda | reverse complement strand
TACGCGCGATCTATGGGGGTGAAGAAGCTTTGGATGTAGTGTTAACGTTACGAAATACACTTAATCAAGCCACTATGAATCGGCTTAATGTTGTTGAGAGAGCAGCTCTCATAGCTGATAGGCTTAACGAATATCAGGACATTTTAGGTAATTCCACTTGGGTTACTAACGATAATATCTCCGTGAAAGATTTTTTACGATTAATGTATTTAACTTGCATGACACTTATGTTGCCTGAAGCTTTAGTGCGGTGCTTTGATAAGAAGTTAATGCCTGCAAGTACGGAATTGGATGTCTATAAACAGATAAAGAAGCACATGTCCAAGTGTCCAGATCTCGATCCCGTGTTAACTCAAGTTTTTGCTAAGAATGAAACAAAACCACAAACAGTGAACGTAATTAATAATCCAGTAGCGGGAGTGACGTGTTACAACTGCAAACGTCAAGGTCACATAAGCGCAGACTGTAGAACGAAATTTTGTTCAGTTCACGACACAGGATCACATTCTTATAGTCAATGTTACGCGCGTAAGACACAACAATATCCTAGAAATACACAGTCAATTCCACAGTCAGTTCCATATGGAAATAAAAAGAAAAATCCTCATTTTAACAATAAGAAGAAACAACAAAATGTCAATGCAGTTCAGAGTCCGAAACAAACAAACACTTCTTCAAATATCGCTGAGCCTGGGCCGTCAAACCAGACCTCGCAAAGTCAGCCTAATTTTCAGAATGTGCAGAACAAAGCAAATACCACATAGTTAACTCTAGAGGGGAAGAGAGTGATGTTGGGTCAAGGTCATTTATGTCAACATCAATAGTATTGAATAATCAATTTAATGTTTTATCAGATAATTGTGAGACAATAGATTTTCCTATGAAACACACGGCCGAATTAAGTAAAACAGTGCATGCTCCCGTAGATTTGCAACGAATTCATACAATAATAAGCCAAAATGAGTTACGGCCAACCTTATATGCTGTAAATTTAGAACACAAATCCTTTACGTTATTTTTTGACTCTGGTAGTCCACGTAATATTATGGATTTGGAGACGCATCATTTGTTGTTTTCGAACTTTCCGATTGAAAAATCAGGAATCAGACTTTCAGGTATAGGAAATAATGAATTAAACGTCATAGGCATAACTCATATTCAGTTCAGAGTCGGTAATCGCACGTTTGCCGATACATTTGTTGTTGTGAAAAACATTAATATGTATCCAGCTGTAATTATAGGATACCCATCTATGGGAAATCAAAACATTATCTTAGCTCCTGCAAAGCACGGCGTGTATATCAAAGGGAAATTCTATAAGTCTTCTAATACTTTAAAGTCTGTTTTGGATAATAAGGAGACGACAAATGTAACCGTAACGTACGTTGAAGAACCAATAACTTGTCTCACTAATAAAGAAATAATACACGCGACCCAGCAGAATTCTCGTTCACCCGTAATATCATCTTGCACGCAATATATCGAACCAAACATACCTTCGAATTTAATAGTGCAAATAAAGAAAACACTACCGGGATCTGAAATATTAATCCTTTCCGATACTTTGAAAACCAACGGATTGTCTGTCACACAAGCTATTTATACAGTAGGCTCACATCAGCAATGTAATATCGAAGTCTGTAATCATTTAAATAACACTTTAGTAATTCACAAAAATCAACATATCTTGGATGTAGAAGTTTATAAACATCGTATTCTTACCGTTGCTGAAATCAATCACTCTCAATCAGTTGCGGATGAATCCCTTTTACGATCTATTAAAAATAAAATCAGTAAGGACATTCAAGACGAAGAAATTCAGCAGAAAATTTTTGAACTTTTAAATAAATATACAGATGTCTTTTCCACTACGGATGGATCCTTAGGGAAAACAGATGTGATCGAGCATCAAATAAGGTTAAAAGACAAACAGAAAATTATATATGTACCCTCGTACAGACTCCCTATGAAATTCCAGAATGAAATAAATGATGAAGTAGGTAAAATGTTAGAGGAAGGAGTCATTAGAAAATCAAATAGCCCTTATAATTTTCCTTTAATAGTTGTACCGAAAAAAGATCGAACATGGCGTATCTGTGTCGACTTTCGTCGTCTAAACGAGGAAACGATCCCTGATCGATTCCCAGTGCCATGTACTGACGATATTTTGTCTTTGTTAGGTCAGAATAAATATTTTACCAGTTTGGACTTACTTAAAGGCTTTCACCAGATATCATTAGAAGAAGATAGTATCCCATACACAGCCTTCAGCACAGCCAGGGGACATTATGAATTTTTACGGATGCCTTTTGGTTTACGTTGTGCTCCTATAACATTTACAAGAATGATTAACATAGTGTTTGGAGACTTGTTAGGGGATATATTGCATGCCTATATGGATGATCTTGTAATCTTTTCCAACACCTTAGAAGAACATCTACGTAAGTTAGAACTAGTACTACAGAGATTAAGACAACATAACTTAAGGGTAAAGATTAGTAAGTGTGAATTTTTCAAAACAGAATTAGTATATTTGGGTTTCATGGTGTCAAGCCAAGGTCTTAAAGTAGTCCATGATAAGGTGTCGGCTATACGTAATTTTCCCATACCTACTAATGTCAAGGGAATACAGCAATTTCTGGGTTGTAGTGGATATTACAGGCGTTTTATACGCAACTATTCAATAATAGCCGCTCCTTTAACTGATCTTACGAAGAAGGGCGTAGATTTCATATGGTCTGAGCAACATCAACAGGCGTTTAATACTTTGAAAGATGAACTGTGTAGTTCTCCTATCTTAAAATTTCCTGACTTCGGTAAGGAATTCTTCATTGCAACAGACGCCTCAGACTTAGGAGTGGGAGGGGTATTGCTTCAGCAATATGATAAACAGTTTTTCCCGATAGCTTTCTATTCTCGAAAATTGGGAACTTCCGAAAGTAAATATGCAGTAATAGACAAGGAAGGACTAGCTATTGTTAATTCGCTAGTGCATTTTAAGTTCATAATTTACGGTTATCCCGTTAAGGTTCTTACTGACCATAAACCACTAACAGAGTTCTTTAAAGGCTTCAATCACAGCCCTAAACGAACTCGGTGGCATTTAATCATTCAAGATTTTGGCGCAAGAATCGGGTATTTACCTGGGAAAGCAAATATCATTGCGGATGCATTATCACGCAACCCCATGTCATCTTGTACGGAGTCTTTAGCTGAATTAATAGATATATCAACATCCATGCCTATTGTAAAAACAATATCTGAACAAGAAGATTTAGGCTGGAGTGCTGAATTGTTACAGACTGAGCAAAGAAAAGATCAGAAAATAGAAACAATTATAAATGCTTTGAAAGGCAATCATAAAGAAAAAGAATATATAAAGTATAAGCAGCAGAATTATGTAATCAAAGATAATATTCTGTGTAGGACTGTGACAAGGAAAACCCGCAATACACCACATGTAACTAACGACCAGGTAGTAGTACCAAACTCACTTGTTTCCACTGTCCTGAATTGGTTGCATTCAAATCCATTACATGGACACCCTGGGTTCTCATTAATGTCACAGAAAGCCAAATCATTGTTTTATTGGCATACAATGCTTACAGATATAAAAAGACACATAGCTAATTGTCGCACATGTCAGGAAAACAAAGGGCATACGAAAACACCTGTTAGCTTAGGAACTTATCCTGTTCCCAATCAACCCTTTGAAAGAATACATTTAGATTTGTTAACAGGATTTTACGAGTCAGACAGAGGGAATAAGCACCTCTTAGTAATTATAGATGCTTTAACTCGATATACAGAACTAATAGCGCTTAAAACTAAAACTGCGATTGAATGCGCTAGGAAGTTTTACGAGTGTTACATTTGTAAACATGGAATTCCACACATGATAATCTCAGACTCGGGTGGTGAATTTAATAATCACTTTCTTACCTCATTGTGTGAATTCCTCAAAATAAAGAAGATCAATACCATGATATATCACCCAGAGTCGAATGGGCTAGTGGAAAGAGCAAATAGGAAGATATTAAATATATTAAGGGTAACACTAGGGGGATCAGACCCCAACTGGGATATTGCAATACCGGCGGCACTGAGTACTCTGAATCATTCATATCATATATCAATTAAAATGTCACCGCATGAAGCATTGTATGGTACCCCAGTTAGAACACCTTTCCATGTATTAACGCCTACAACTAATCTATCAAATCCTTTAAAAGAATGTATAAATGCAAGTATAAGTCGATATGATATCCTTCGAAAGAATTTAGAAGAATCACAAATCATAATGAAAAGGAATCATGATAAAATAGCGAAACCAACTAAAACATATACCGTGGGTGATAACATCTATATTCAAATCAATGTCAGAAAAGGGCTCAACTATAAACTAACACCTAAGTTTGAAGGCCCATTTAACATTTTGGAAATATTAACGGCCAATAGGTTTAGAATTCAAAATGTAGCCCAACCCACGGATGAGAGAATAGTACCATTGTCTCACATAAGAAATTAAAAAGAAGTGAGGAAAAATTTTAATTTTAATTTAAAAGTTTTCTTTTTAATACAGGAGTAATTACATATATTTTTTCTCGTTACAGGTTTCCAAGATGAATTTTTTGTTGTTGGGAGTGATATTGTTCGCTCAGACATTTTTTTTGTATGGGATGAGTTCTAAGACTAAGAATATATATTTTAAATATGGAAATATAGTTGAAAGACAAGAAGACATTTTTATTACATCAACCAACGTAATTGTCGAAGTGCATATGCAAGCAATTTTTCTTCAAGAGAATGATGTCACTAGCTTAAGAACCGCCATTTCAAGGTTTTCTGCATCATTGGATGAGTTGCATAGGAGACATTTTCATTTGACTACTAAGAGTTTGCTTAGCTCAACATTAAAAGTTGCAGAGATGCTATCTGATGACTTAAAGAATAAGACTGGAGAGACAGGATCTTTGGCTTATGACCTTTTGATGTGGACTGTAGGACACGAACAAAAAGAAAGACGGAATCCGTTCATTTATGCTGCATTAAGCATCTTTGGGTCTGTTGCAAGTTTAGGTTTAGGACTTTCCAATCGTCTTAAAATTAGTAATCAAAATAAGAAAATTGAGTTCTTGACTCATAAAGATGAATTGATTATGTCAGAACTAAGGGATCAGTTAGCTTCAATCAATAAAATTATGGATTTGTTAAATGAACATTCAGATAATATCGTTCAAATTATGGAAGTACAGGATTTGTTAGCAACATTAACGTATTATGATTCAAAGATAGATCACATACATAACAGAATTGCACATTTCATTGAGAAATCCAAGGATTATGTAGAAGCTATCACGTTAGCAACTAAAGGTGTATTGTCGCCCCATTTGTTGCCTATACGTTACTTAAAATTAGTTCTGGAGAACACTAGGGATAAACTAGGCTATGTTCCTTTGTTAGACGAACATAGGTTAGAATTTTATTACAGCCTAATTACAGTAAACGTAGATAATAACAAGATTAGGATTACAATTCCCTTTGATTCTTCTGATGCCTGGCAATCTTACAGGATATCACCATTTCCGACTTTCATGACGAATCACTCAAATCCAGTAATATCCAGTTTGACAGGACACGTATTGATTTCCCCAGACAAGGAAACATATACGGTCATTAAAGACTTAAATCAATTAACTCACTGTTCAGACGCAATGGATAGAAAAATATGTACAGCTGACTCATTTGAATTCCGTAAAAACTTGATGGATTCATGCGAGTTAGGTATAGTGCTAGACGGTGCTCTCTCCCATACAAGTGAAAATTGTCTGGATAAGCTTTATCCCTTTGACAATAAGGAATTCAATTGCAGACTAAATAATGGCTCGTGGATACGATACGACAAGGACGGCTTCAATATATCATGCCCTGACGGATCCACATCATTTAACCACATCTTCGTCGCAGCAGATGGCTGTATCGGGACTTCCCCGAATTCCATGGTGACTGGCCTGCGGACAATCATCAGAGAACGTGCTTACTTCGCGAACTTCACGTGGACCTCTACAACGCCCGCACTTCCTCTCCCCTATAAAGGAAGTGTGGCGAAACACTTAATGAAACTTACCGAAAAGGACCACCTGTCGCCGACTTACAAAGAGATTCTTCAACCTATATTACTAGCAGGTTTTTTGGTAACGGCGTTGATTTTTATCGCCGTGAACATCCTTGTTTGGCGTAGGTTACGGCACAGCAAGCAGCTACAAAGGAACGAGTTGAATAGCCCTGACAATACCCCTTACCTGATACAATTCAAAGCTGTATGAGTGGCCACCTCATTCGCTAAGGGAGTAATTTGTCAGGATGATGTTTGTATGAAAAGCTGACTAGTACACTAGTAATATGTAATTAAAGAAATTCTCTACATTTGCATTGTTAAAAATACATTTAAAATAACATTTAAAAAAAATATATAAAATAAAAAAGGATATAAATCATTTTTTTCTCTCGGCATCTAATAAAAATATATAAGCCGGAATGTTAAAAAAGAAAAGAGAAAAAAAAAAAAAAAAAAAAAAAAGAAAAAAATATATAAGATATATAACAGAATCTATGGGCATCTAATAAAATGTATCAGCCCTATATATAAATATATATATATATGTACGAAACCGTGGTACGTGTACGTACCAGGAATTCGTATTTGTGCACTGAATATTGAGTATCTTGTTTCTGACAAAGGTAACAATTATTCTTTATCAAGTTACCGAATCATTTGTAAGTCAGAATTTGTTTTGTTTTTTGGTACCATGTAATCATTTGCTAGCAATGTACCATATGTATGATCTTGGTTTTATCATGCATTTTTCTTTTTGCTTTGGTAATATCTTTTTTTGTATGCATTATTGTTATTAATTTTGTTGTGCCTATTTGGACATTCGTCCTCAGTTGGATATAGCTAGTTTTGGACAATGAATGATACGTATGTCCAGTCACACCTAATAACCATGTTTCGGCTTGTTGTTAAATTTTTGTAAAAAAATTGAGATAGCTGGCCGAGCATATGTAATGATTAGAATAGTAATATTACATGTTTAAAACAAATGACGTAATATGTCATGTTGGTTGGAAGAGCTGGCCGTGAGATTTGCTATGGTCAACTCAAATTGTGTACAGGATGTAAGATGCTAAGTTGTCATTCTTTCTTAGTGTCAACACATTAACTCTTCGTGTGAAAGTTTGTGACGTCACCGGATGCAGGTGTCTTCCGATTCCGTCACGTGTCTAAAGTAAACCAAGCATACGATATTTGGGATATCAGTAATTTGTTCAGTTCTTATCTAAACTTCACCAGAATTGGTCATGTGGACCAACACAGCTTCCTCCAGTGATGGAGATGTTTAACTCAGTTGTTTATATACAATAAAACTTAAAAACCACCAAGATGTGTTCAATAAACCATCTAAATAAATCTGAAAACAACTCATACTCAAATGTGTGCTTAAGACAGTAGCACACCAATATATATATATATATATATATATATATATATATATATATATATATATATATATATATATATATATATATATAAATATATATATATATATATATATATATATATATATATATATATATATATATATATATATATATATATATATACATATATATATGTATATATATATATATATATATATATATATATATATATATATATATATATATATATATATATATATATACATTTATTCGAACATATATGTATATATATGTATATATATATATATATATATATATATATATATATATATATATATATATATATATATATATATATATATATATATATATATATATATATATATATACTTATATATATACAAAAAATATATATTTACATTTACACCCACACACACACACCACACCACACACACACACAAACACACACACACACACTATATATATATATATATATATATATATATATATATATATATATATATATATATATATATATATATATACATACATATATGTGTACATATAAATACATATGTTTGTGTAAATGTATCTCTTTATATATGTGCATTACGTTTCTGTTTAGTGTTAGTAAATGTATTTGAAAAGAAATATACTTACCACAGCGAATATATGGACATGACAACGAATACCAAGAAAGCGCTTCCAACATCAATCAAGGCAAACATCAAGAAGTTTATATATTCTGGAGAGAAAGGGAACCAAAAATTAATGTTTATAAATGTATATATTCAGGAATTGAAAGAGATATTTGAAATGAAAAGATTGTTAGTCAAATCATTCGTATGTTTCCATTCCATTAACTTGTTTTGGGATTAAAATATCACTGAAGATTTACTTTTGACTATTTAAAATCAAGGCAAAAAATATCAAGTTACACAATTTGTTATCAAAAGTCTAGGATGGTTGGTGTGGATATAAAGGACTTCATCCAACCAGCAGTTTTGCAATGTTAATTATTAAAAAAAAATTGAATTAAGAGGATTTTCCAATAGGTCTGTCATGCAATTATATAGGCTTACCAAGAGATTACAACTGCATCCCAGACTCACTCTCTCTCTCTCTCTCTCTCTCTCTCTCTCTCTCTCTCTCTCTCTCTCTCTCTCTCTCTCTCACACACAATAATTGGTAAAAATAAATGTAAAATTATTTTCTAATTGGTCTTTTATATAATTAAATAGGCTTAGTACGAGTTCCTAAAGGCATTCTCTCTCTCTCTCTCTCTCTCTCTCTCTCTCTCTCTCTCTCTCTCTCTCTCTCTCGATCGATCGATCGATCGATCGTACCTGGCAAATAATTCGCTTCAGAGAGCGGTTGAGGAAGAGATGTCAAATTGAGGATGGGCGTACACGCCCGCAGTCGGTACTTTGGAGTATCTGCGTACCTAGCGCGTAGCCCTGCCCTGCAGACACAGACGCCCTTAGACAAACACACTGACCCACCCACTATGCACTCAGAAACGCAGGGATTGACTTCGTTATCAGACCTTCCTGAGGAAGGTATCACATAGAATTGATAAATGTTATAAGTTTTAGTTTATTATTATTATTATTATTATTATTATTATTATTATTATTATTATATGATGATGATGACGATGATGATGATGATGATCATGATGGTGATGATGATGATGATGATGATTATGAATATGAATATGATTATGATTATGATTATTATTATCATTACTATTATTATTATAGAAGTGGTGAGGGAGAGAACGGGTGTAAGAAATGAATTACCGGCTAGAGTGGATATGAATGTGTTGAAGTGGTTTGGCCATGTTGAGAGAATGGAAAATGGCTGTCTGCTAAAGAAGGTGATGTATGCAAGAGTTGATGGGAGAAGTACATGAGGAAGGCCAAGGTTTGGGTGGAGGGATTGTGTGAAGAAAGCTCTGGGTGATAGGAGGATAGATGTGAGAGAGACAAGAGAGCGTGCTAGAAATAGCAATGAATGGCGAGCGATTGTGACGCAGTTCCGGTCGGCCCTGCTGCTTCCTCCGGTGCCTTAGATGACGGCGGAGGTAGCAGCAGTAGGGGATTCAGCATTATAAAGCTTCATATGTGGTGGATAATGTGAGAGGTTGGACTGTGGCACCCTGGCAGTACCAGCTGAACTCGGTTGAGTCCCTGGTTAGGCTGGAGGAACGTAGAGAGTAGAGGTCCCCTTTTTTGTTTTGTTTCATTTGTTGATGTCGGCTACCCCCCAAAATTGGGGGAATAGCCTTTGGTATATGTATGTATGTTAATATTATTATTATTAATAATAATAATAATAATAAAAATAATAATAATAATAATAATAATAAATTCCTAGTTATGAATTTCATAATGTTAAAAGGTAATGCTATTTAAATTAATTGAGATTCTTTAGAGTGAGGATGATTATATGCATAGAGTAGCAAAGGTGAAGTTAAATGAAAGAGAGAGTAAATACAAATTAAATAAAGAAAATA
>NC_090741.1:92209581-92214581 GCF_036898095.1 Palaemon carinicauda | reverse complement strand
CTATCTATCTATCTATATATATATATATATATATATATATATATATATATATATATATATATATATATATATATATATATATATATATATATATATATATATATATATATATATATATGAAGAGGATAACCCAAAACTATAAGCATAAGTATGATAGTAAACAGAGCTTGTTTGTCTGAAAGAAAAAACATTATATGCCACTTTTAAGATCCCGAGGTATCAAAGTCATAGAAGCCTGTATTACAAATCAATGACATTAGCGTTAGAAACGCTCGGCACACATGTCTGCACTTATGCTAGGTTCACCTTCGGAAATGGAACAGTCTGGATGGGCAACACAGTGCCCTCACTTAGTTTGTAGTACAGTATATAACTACACACTCACCCTGGAATTAATCGTCCCAATTAAGACCACTGTTCCTCGCAGAGTTAAACAGTAGGGTTAACACCGCGACCCACTGCTACCACAGATCTCTTTTAGTTCCTCTACTTGCTTCGCATAGTGGCGAAAGAACACTCTGGAAGACTTCCAGCCAGTGTATGAACGGAGATGTTCAAAATCCATACAATTAAAGAAATTTAAGAATGAGGCAACTTTCCTCGGATCGTGACCTGCGGGTGTATTGTCAGGATTCGCTCTGCGAATAAAATATGTGATTTTCGCTCTGAGTTGATTCAGAGATAAATTTGAGCCTGATGTTTCTCCCCTTAATAGTTGACCACCCTTGAAGTCTGAAGTTCTATGAAGATAGACCTTTAGGCATTCTACTGGACATAGAGATGCATCTTCTTTCAGAGGGCAGATTCTCCAGGGACCCCACCTGTTGGTGGGTAACTCATTCTTGGCGAGAAACGTAGGATCCGGAAACAGGTTCAGTTCTTCCCCATCCAGGAACTGAACACGACCTGCCTCTCTCGAGAGGCTACAATCTCACTAACCCTGGCCCCGGACGCGAGTGCAAAA
The DNA here is from genome assembly GCF_036898095.1 of Palaemon carinicauda. NCBI lineage: Eukaryota > Metazoa > Arthropoda > Malacostraca > Decapoda > Palaemonidae > Palaemon > Palaemon carinicauda. The sequence continues at coordinate 92,213,617 of NC_090741.1, read as the reverse complement.
TAGGAAAATAACTTTTTGTGTTAAATCCTTTAACGCACACTCTTCATTGCTCAACAGAGAAGCGAAATGAAGAACTTGTCTAAAGACCATGAAATGGGCTTTGGAGGTGCTGAAGGTCTGAGCCTAGCACAGGCTTTCGGGACTTTATTAAAGATCTCGTTACCTAGGTCGACCTGGAAGGCATATAGAATGGGTCTTGTCAAAGCAGACTTACACGCTGAAATCGTGTTCGCTGCCAACCCTTTACCATGGAGGTGGGGAAAAAGATAAGCAGAAGTCTGTCAAGATCTCCTGCGGAATCTTCGCCTTGACATCTGTTCCAGTCGAGGGACATCGTGTCCACTGCTTCCGCTAAGGGGTCCTCGTACGGGGCACGTACAGGGGCAACTTCTTGTTGTCTTTCGTCGCAAAGAGGTCTATCTGCAGTTCTGGGACTGATTCAGAATGAAGGAGAATGATCCTGCGTCTAAGGACCATTCCGACTCTATCGGTGTGAACCTGGATAGAGCGTCCGCTGTCACATTGCGGACTCCTTGAAGGTGAACTGCCGACAGGTACCACTTCTTCTTTTCCGCCAATCGGAAGACGGCCAACATCACCTGGTTGACAGGTGGTGACCTCGATCCTTGTCGATTCAAGTATCTCACAACTACCTCTCTGTCAATCACCACCTTATGTGGATCGAATGACGCAGGGAGACTTTCTTTAAGGTAAGGAGCACTGCCCTAGCTTCTAGAAAGTTTTATGTGAAAGGTCTTGAATAGCCTGGACCAAGTCCCCTGGACTTTTTTCCGATGAGAGTGACCTCCCCATCCCTCCTTCGAGGCGTCTGAGTGAATCGTCACCGACGGAGGAGGTGGCTGAAGAAGAACCTGACTTCTTTAGATGTCTGGCTTGGGACCAAGGCCTGAGAAGAGTACTTAGCCGAAGCAGCTGGTCTTCTCAGATCTCTTCACGCGTTTGATGCATAACTTCTCCAAACTCCGATTACATCCTTTAGCTGTGCTCTTAGCACTGGGTCTGTCACCGAAGCAAACTGGATAGAGCGCAGTACTCTCTCCTGCTCGTGTCTTGATATCCTTTCGGAATCTTGAAGTCTCTTGACAGAACCCGCTATCTCCTTCCTTTTCTTCGCCGAGGTGGAGAAACGGTGTGACAAAAGGTCCCAGTGAATTCTCAGCCACTGGAACTTTTGAGATGGAGAAAGTCGAGACTTTTTCTGTTGATCTTGAAGCCTAGGTACTCTAGGAACTGGATCACTTGACTGGAAGCTTGCAAGCATTCTGTCTCGGATGCTGCCCGCACCAACCAGTCGTCCAGGTAGGCTACTACCTGAATTCCCTTTAGGCGAAATTGTTTGAGAGCTACGCTCGCAAGCTTCGTAAAAATCCTTGGGGCTATGTTTAGCCCGAATGGCATGGCTCCGAAGGCGTATAGTCTTCGTTGTAGCCTGAACCCTAGGTAGGGGGAGAGTCGATGGCTAATTGGAATGTGCCAATAGGCGTCTGATAAGTCTATAGAGACGGAATATGCCCTCCTGGGCAGTAAGGTCCTTATGTGTTGCAGTGTTAGCATTTTGAATTTGCAATTCACTATGAACTTGTTAAGTGGCGACAAGTCCAGAATGACTCTGAGCTGTTCCGAGTCTTTCTTGGGAACACAAAACAGCCTCCCTTAGAAATTGATGGGCTTCACCCTTTTTCTCCAACAGTTCTTGAACATACTCCTCCATAACGGGGGTGGAGTGTTGGAAAAACCGAAGGCACGGGGGTGGAGTGCTGTACCAGCTCCCGCCCAGTCCATTCTTGAGTAGGCTGTGGGCCCAGGGATCGAAGGTCTACCGATCCCGAAATTTCAGAAGTCTCTCTCCTACCGGTATCACCTCGCTTGGACTGCCGTCCTGAGGTCTTGCCTTCCTGACCATGACCACCCCTGAATCCCCTTCCCCTTGAGGGGCGTCTAGACGAGCCTCTGGCTGCTCCTCTAGGCTTTGCTCGAAAGGAAGTAGACTGCCCTTCGAACGCTGGGGTGAATGCCGTGGACTGTGTCGACACGGCCTGGGGTACCCACTGAAAGGTGGTCGGGGTTTGTGCCACGATCTTGTGGCACTGGGGGCAATGGGATTTGCAGATGCTGTTGCTGTCTAAGAGGCTTGGCTGGCCGAGACGGTAGCCTAGTCCTCATAGTCTTCTTCTTTGGTTGAGAACCCTCATCCGGGGAAGACTTTCTTTTGATAGCCAGGCCCCACTTCTGGAGAAGGTTTCTATTCTCCAAGGAGGCTTTATCAACAGCTTCTTTGACCAAGTCGGTAGGGAAAAAGGTCTTTTCCCCAAATGTTGGAGGAGATTAGTTTCTTTAGCTCGTGCCTCACCGTAGCCGAGGTAAACACGAACTCCCTACAAGGTCTCCTTGCCTTGACGAAGCCATAAAGGTCCTTCGTCACTGTGGCCAGATGAAGCTTGGCCACTACCATGAGAATTTCATGGACCTTGTGGTCACTTGCCATCGTCTCGAGAGTAGTCTGAAGAGACATTGAGGCAGTCAGTCTTTCTTTTGTATCGAACTCACTTCGCAAAAGAAAGTCAGACAGCTTAGGGGGGTCCTTGCTGAACTGACGTCCGGCAATATCAGCCTCCAACTTTCCCACTGAGAACGTAAGATGGACGTTCTTCCAGTCTTTGTGGTCCATAGGCAGGGCCAACGACAAGGGTTTACACTCCTCTAGGGAGGGGCAAGACTTGCCGGCCTCGATTGCTTTTAGAACAGCCAGAAACCTTTTCTGTAAAAAGGGGAAGGCTCTAGTAGGCGAGGACACAAAGGAAGGGAGCTTCCTATTCAATGCAGCTACCTTTGAGTTAGAGAAGCCCCTCTCTTTCATCGAGGATGAAAGTAGAGCTTGAGCCTTAGCATGGTCCATCACTATGGCCTCCTTCGGCTCTGTCTCCTCCTTTGAAGCTGGTTCCTTCCTCAGCCGGACATAACAGTCCGGATATGATGTCTTGCTGGGCCAGAATTCCACCCTCCAGGGGAACTGAGCCCAGCTTATCCGAGATGACGATCTTTCCAGTTGTCATCGTCATGTGCTCAGCATACCTCCATGGGTTAGCATCTGAGCACAAGGGAAGGTCTTTCACATTGAGCTTTTTCTGGGGCCCATGTGATTCTGCAAGGCACTGCATTCGCAGTTCCATTGCAGCCGCCTTCTCCTGATTCTCCTTCTGCATTTGTTGGATCATTCCAACAATAGAAGAGAGGGCCTGTCCCAGCTCTACTGGGAGACCGGCCGATGTAGAGGGGCTTGAACTTCATCCTGGGCTTCTGCCAGGAGGTCTTCCTCCTGACACCCGTCCACATTAGACATCCTGTCATCTAGCTGGATGTCTTGCATCGAGACTGCGACTTCAGCATCCACCTGGATCTGAACTTAGGGGATCTCCTCTTGAGGCTGGGGAATCACTGCATCAGCTGATGCCTTAGGGAAAGGATACGCCCTCATCTTCTCACTTGGAAGATAAGGGCCAGAAGTGTTCTTTTGGAAGCCCCTTACCCAGGTACGAAGCTTCTTCCTAGCTATTTATTTGTCTCATTAATCAGGTTAGTGCACACAGTACATACCTGAGGGTCCCAATAACGGAGATCATCCTTGGAGACAACGTATGCTGCGTGTCTCCTACAAAACTCATGTCCGCAGAGGTTCTTGCTGCTGACATTGCAGAAAGCACTTCCCCACTTCGGAGTGTCCTTCTGTAAAGAGAAGAAATTTCCATGAGTTTCAAGTGAACTATGTATCACTGGATATGCATAGTATAGCATAACAATTCAGAAAGGAAAGACACACACTTGTGTTTCCCTCACAACCCATTGTTGCAGCCTTCCAGATAATAAAATCAAAAGAGGTTTATCTCTTCTAGAGTAACCAATGCAAGGTTTCCAGAGGAAACAGGTGGAGCTCACACCTAAGCAATGATTTTAAAATCCTGGATAATAGACAGGGAAGAACTCAGCTTCCTATCTGAGGGCAACAGCAAAGGGGTGT
>NC_090741.1:92199581-92204581 GCF_036898095.1 Palaemon carinicauda | reverse complement strand
AAGGCCCTGATTCTATCGACATGGTCTTTCCAGTTGTCACTGAAAATAACTATATTGTCCAGATAAACTACACAACCCTTCAATCCATTCGTGATCATCCACATCATTCTCTGGAAGGTACGGGCTCCGTTACGCATGCCAAAGGGCACGACTTTACGTTCGAATAAACCTTCAGGTGTTATAAATGCTGATATTTCTCGTGCATTTTCAGTCAGAGGAACCTGCCAGTAACCTTTTAGAAGGTCTAACTTACTAATATACTTGGCATTACCCATCTTATCTATGCAATCTTCTATGCGAGGCAGAGGGAAATTGTCAGCAACTGTTAAGTCGTTTACTTTTCTGTAGTCAAAACACAACCTGTCTTGTCCATTTTCATTTTTCACTAATACAACTAGGGAACTCCAAGGACTGCTACTTGGTGTTATCAAGTCATTCTCCAACATATAACTGACTTCCTTCCTCACACCTTCAGCTTTCTGTGGATTTAACCTGTAAGGGGCTTGTCTAATTGGCTGGGCATTTGGCTTTAGTACCACGTCATGTTGCAAACTACGTACAAGACCAGGAGTGTCCTTGAATATTGACGGATGTTCTCTGAATAAATCCTTAATATCAGTAGCTTCCTGAGCATTCAGATGTTTAAACAAACTATCTGGGTTACACAAAATATTAGAGTTTTCGCCATTCCATCCATATTCTTTGCTTTCCACTTCTTGTCCATTACCTTCTTTAGGTACAACAGCTGAAACAGATTTAACAGTGTTAGCTCTGGAAAATAAATTTCTTCATAATGTTAATATGACACAGCTGATACTTTTTCCTCCTCCCTGGAATTTCCACCAAATAATCAACATCATTCAGTTTCTTCTTAACCACTGCTGGACCTACAAACTGAGCTCTGAACTGACCTGGAATAGGAAGTAACACTAGTACTTGTTCTCCTGCTTCAAAATTTCTAACTTGAGACTTTCTATCATAATGAGTTTTCATTTTAGCCTGCGAAGTAGAGAGATTATTTTGGGTCCATTGCCAAATGCTCCTTAATTTTTCTTTGAAAGACAAAATATAATCAAGTGAATTTATTTTACCACTACCCCCTTCCCAATGTTCCCTTAATAAATCAAGAGGCCCTCTCATATTGTGTCCATAGACCATCTGAAAAGGAGAAAAACCCAGAGATTCACTAGGGGCTGATCTTAAAGCAAAAAGCAATAAAGGCAAGTCTTTATCCCATTCCTCAACATGGTCTAAACAATAGTTAGTCAAAGCATTCTTCAGAGTGTAGTGAAATCTTTTAAGTATTCCCTAACTTCCGGGATGACATGAGGATGCCAAGTTGTGTTTAATGCCAAGTTCATTCATTTTAGCCTGGAACTCCCTATGAGTGAAATTAGAACCTTGATCCGACTGTATCTCTCGAGGCAAACCATAACGAGAAAAGAAGTCCATGAGATGCTTAATTATGATACCACTCTTTATGCCTCTAACAGGTATTATCTCGGGAAATCTAGTGGTTCTGTCCATTATAGTTAACATGTACTGAAAACCTGTTTTGGTTTTGGGTAAAGGACCCACAATGTCAATAACAATTTGCGTGAATGGTTCTTCAACAGCTGGGATAGGAATTAAAGGTGCTTTAGTAATTTTCTGGTTGGGTTTTCCAACCATTTGGCACTTGTGACATGACTTACAATGTCTGACTACGTCTTTCTTTATAAAAGGCCCCCAAAAATTATCTTTCACTTTGTACAGTGTTTTTCGTATTCCTAAATGACCACCCCATTCACTTTCATGAGCCTCTTGCAAAATAAAATGCCTAAACTTACTAGGTACTAAAATTTGTTCCCTTACCTTCCACTCTTCATCAGTAGATGCGGTCACTGGACGAATTAATCTATATAACACATCATTCCTTAATATATAACTTGTTTCACTTAAATCATCCTGTTCCTTTAGCTGCTCTGCTTCTTCATATATTCTCCTCAATTCGCCATCTTCTTTTTGAGCACTAATTAGGGTTTGCCTATCTGGAAACATGCAACTAGAATCTGTAGCAAAGTCTTCAGATATATTAACCATAGACTTTAACGAAAGATTTTTTATCTGCTTGGACTTACCTTTCCTTTTCTTAGGTTGAGTTTTGGTTTGGAAGTAGTTTTCCAAATTTATATCAGCTTCTCCACCTTAGACTTCCTCTCTAGATTGGGCTTGGGTTACAGGAACAACAGGTTTAACATTCACCATAACACGTTCATTAACCACACTAGCCCCCTTTCGACCTTCTGATGCACAGGCTGTGCCACTACCTTGCATCACATCATTGCCTATCAACAAATCCACACCACTCACAGGCAATGCACTAACTACAGCCAGTTTCAACCTACCAGTTACCAAAGGAGATTCCAAATAAACTTCTTCCACAGGTCAAGATGTTACTGTATCTAGGAAACCCCCAAGCAACACAAAATCCTGACCTTTCCGTGAGAAATCTTTAGGGAGAGAGGTTTCCAGAATGCAGGACTGGCACGAGCCAGTATCCCGCAGCAATGCAACGATATTACCATCAGTTGCCTCAGACCCAACTTTCACTATACCTCTAAAGACAAAGTCTTCAAATTCCTTACCATAAAGCATGCTCCCACTCACCTCTCCTTCAAGACTTGAAGACACAGGCGGCACTGACCTACAATCCATTAACATAACTGGTTTAACCGACTTAGTTACTTCAGGACAATGTTACTTATTATGACCTTTCTTACCACACTTATAACAAACAATATCCCGGGCCTGCCTCGGACCCCTCGAAGACAATGAAGGACTTTCTCTACCCTTTATTACTTCCACCGTTTCCACACCTGCTTCCCAATGAGTTTTCTTCTTACCATAATGTTTGTGTGACAAAATAAACCCATCTGCCACCTTTGCTGCCTCATTCACATTATCAATGTTAAAATTAAATTCTTCAATATGGATGCGAACGTCTTTGGGAATGTTATTTTTAAAATCCTCCAACAAAACCAGTTCTCGTAACTCAGCAAATGTAGTTGCCTCCTCTGCAGTCAACCACTCGTCAAGTTTAACTGCTTTCTGGCCTGCCCATTCTACAAATATTTGATTAAACATTTTACGCCAGGATCTGAATTTCTACCGCTAAGCTTCTGGGATTAGCTGGTATGCATTTAAAATCATTTTTTTTCACAATATCATAATCACTGAAATCTTCTGCACTTAACGCTGCAAAAACTACTTGTGCCTTACCAGAGAATGCAGATTGCACTAATACAGCCCAGAGTTCCTTGGGCCAAGCTAACTGATGAGCTACTTTCTCAAAAGCAACGAAAAATTTTCCGAAATCTGAATCGCTACACTTAGGAATTAGCTTAGTTCCCCACTTATCACTGAACTTAGCTGGCACAGAATCACTCATAGAAGTTTCATATGACTTTGAAGACTTTAAAGTTATCTCTAACTCAAACCTTTCTTTATCAGCTTCCATAAGCGCTCTCTTTTCAGCCAATATTGATTTTTCTGCTTCCATTTGCTCTCTTTCAGCTTCTCTCTGCTCTGCTCATTTAGCGTGTTCAAGCTTCTGTTGCTCTTTTATGAAATATGCTAAGTCAGATCCTGACAATCCAAGTTCCTTACCTATGGCAGTTAACTCGCTTAAAGTTGACCTCTCGATAAATTGAGCAAATGCTACTCAACACGATGAACTATTAAAGTTTCCCGTGAAGAGAGATAAAAAAAAAAAATCATACTTTTTCACACTACCTCAGTGACCATATGCCATCCTGTCACGGTCGCCAATTCATGTCACGACTTAATAACATTAACGTTTTATGTTAAAGCAGGTTCTTTATAATTTGCGTAAAGCCGTTACATAAAAAAACAATAGTATTTTGTAACCTGAAGTACCTTTAACAACCAGTTATAGTTTATAAACAATGATGGCAAAGGACAACGAAGGAGTATGATACAAAAAGGAGATATAAATATTTATTTACAATAGAAAAAAAAAATAGTTAAATAATATTGGGACCGAGGTAAGTTTCAGGTCACTGCAGCATAAACTTGATGCTCCGTTGTAATGAAGTGTTGTTAATTGCAGTTCTAAAAATGGAGGACAGTTACTAATACCAATACTTAACTTCTCGTAAAGTATCATCAACGGCGGTGCAGCTGCAGTAATAAACATGAGGGACCAGGTGATAAATCTGAATTTTCTTAAGGGGCTGTCCAAGGCTGATATCCTCTCCCGTGTTCGTAATGTGCCCGTCGCAGATAAAGACCAAGATTAATATCGAGAACTTGATAAAAACACTCGATCACAGCTGCTCTTTGAAGACAAACATCCATGCATCAGCCGCGGAAGAATGATCAAACGGGCGTGACAGTGGTAGAAGGTGCTGAAGACTCAAAAATAGGCGTTGATGTCGAATAAAGGGCGCTAACAGCTATACACCATTGCAGCGATCCAAAGTGAATCCACCGCTCTCTGTAGAAGCGTACCTCTCAGAGGCAATCCCAACTTCTCTAGCGTTCAGAGGATCTCTGACCGCAAACTTGGGCTTTTCCCGAAAAAAAAGTCTCTCTGCCTCCACATCATCATGTAAAGGAAGAAATTGTTGGATTAGAACTACCCTCCTTAACGACTGCAAAACAAATAACAATCAAACAACACCCAGCTACTAACAAGCAGCAAACATACGACTGCGTGGGCAAAGAATAAATATATAAATTAATATATAAATGAACGAACGAAAATACATTTTGGCGTGATAATATATATATAAATATATATATATATATATATATATATATATATATATATATATATATACATATATATATATATATATATATATATATATATATATATATATATATATATATATATATATATATATATATATATATATATATATATATATATATATATATATATATAAAAAAAAATATATATATATATATATATATATATATATATATATATATAT
>NC_090741.1:92187081-92189581 GCF_036898095.1 Palaemon carinicauda | reverse complement strand
ATATATATATATATATATATATATATATATATATATATATATATATATATATTCAAATAAGCTATATATATTTTTGATACATTAATGTCTGGATTCTCTTAACGACCTCGGGATCAGAGCCCCAGGCGAAATCACATAAAGACAAGAGCTTGTGACCGGCAGGGAATCGAACCCTGGTCGGCAAGCTTGTATAGACAGTGACTAAACCACTTGGCCACGAATAAAGATAAAAGTCAATGACAATTCTTCTGTACTTATACCTGTCGAATTCAGGTGTTTTGTACTTAGAATTGAAATCAACCCATCTTCACTATCGTAGCTAATTAGTAGTTGGTACTTGGCATTCGATTAATGATAAATTTTGCACATTTAAACGTTTTTTTTCATATTCAAATAAGCCATATATATTTTTGATACATTAAGGTCTGGATTCTCTTAACGACCTGGGGATCAGAGCCCCAGGCGAAATCACACAAAGACAAGAGCTTGTGACCGACAGGGAATTAAACCCTGGTCGGCAAGCTTGTATAGACAGTGACTAAACCTCTTGGCCACGAATAAAGATAAAATTCAATGACAATTCTTCTGTACTTATACCAGTCGAATTCAGGTGTTTTGTACTTAGAATTGAAATCAACCCATCTTCACCATCTTAGCTAATTGGTAGCTTGTTACTTGGCATTCGATTAATGATATATTTTGCACATTTAGACGTGTTTTTCATATTCAAATAAGCCATATATATTTTTAATACATTAATGTCTGGATTCTCTTAATGACCTCAGGACAAGAGCCCCAGGCGAAATCACACAAAGACAAGAGCTTGTGACCGGCAGGTAATCGAACCCTGGTCGGCAAGCTCTTGTCTTTGTGTGATTTCGCCTGGGGCTCTGATCCCGAGGTCGTTAAGAGAATCCAGACATTAATGTATTAAAAATATATATGGCTTATTTGAATATGAAAAACACGTCTAAATGTGCAAAATTTATCATATATATATATGATGATATCGAGCAGATGGCAAATGCAGATATTATTCTATGCTCCGGTGCAGTAATTGAGGAAGCCATTGGAGCTGCTAATAGTGGCCCTAATGATGATCTAAAGGAAAAAGTAATTTTGGCTATCAGAAATGCTTTGCCAGGAAAAACTGAGGGAGGGGAAATTGTTAGGTTATCCCCTTTTGGTAAAAAGAAAACACACGTCAACATTGTGTGCTTAACAATTGAAGTGCGTAAGAAGCTGGTTGCTATTGCTCGACGTGAAAAACCAGAAAATATTTATTTCTCTGAATTTTTGACTAATTACAGGAATGGGCTCTTTTACTCATTAAGATCGTTGAGAAATAGATTCAGAGATAAGATTTCTGCTGTATATGTCAGAGATGGAAATGTTTACTATAAACTTCATGAAACTGATGGGTTCAAAAGCGTTCGAACGCAACTAGACATTACAAACTTGGAAAAGAAGCTCACTGGTTCCGGGTGATACTTATATTGAATATTAATATGGTTGATGTTTTTTCTGATCAACCTCTTCCTATTCTGGATTTCAGTGATGATGATGACATTCCAAGATTTCCGTGTACTTATAAGAATCCTGATAAACTTGCACATGTCCTCACAAAATACAAGAAAGGATCTTTCTCTCTTTTGATATTTAATGTAAGAAGTTTACGGAGAAACTTTAGTAGTTTTGTCTCATTTTTGAGTAATCTGATGTTTAAATTTGCTGTGCTAATTTTAGTAGAAAATTGGCTTTCTTCGAGTGCAGACTGCGGTTTTGATATTGAAGGTTACAAGCATGCTGGGATCGACAGAAATAGTTATGGTGGTGGTATTAAGATTTTTTATGATGAGATGTTTAATGTGGAGATTTTGGGTGATATGACATTCATGAATGATTGTATGGAAGTACTTACTGTGTATCTCATTGGTCTCAACTTTAAATACATCATTTGTTCTGTTTATCGATCTCCTAGCGCAAATCCATATAATTTTAATGAACAGTTTTCCAGTAATGTATTGAACAAGTTTCCTGCTGGTGTCAATGTAATCATAACGGGCGATTTTAATTTAAACCTCTTTAATCCTTTAAAATTTACATTCATTGATGTATTTATTGCCAATATGTTTAGCTATGGATATTTTCCTGTAATTGCTCTTCCAACAAAGATAAATGATGGTAATAGTGTCACCCCTTATTCTCTGCTTGACCAATTATGGGTTAACTTTAAGGTAGGTTCAGATCATGACTCTGGCATTGTAATATTTCCTCTCACTGACTATTTTCCTATTCATTATATGTTTAATAATGATTGTCAGGGTGATTATAAAGTGGTTGTATCTAGGATGATTAACGAAAATACCATCTCGGTTTTTGTGTCCTTAATGTCAGTTGCTGGTTTTGCTCCTGTATTTAACTGTGATAATGTCCATGAAGCCTTTGATATGTTCTGGGAAAAGCTATGGAAGATATATAAGTCATCGTTCCCCATTAA
>NC_090741.1:92174581-92177081 GCF_036898095.1 Palaemon carinicauda | reverse complement strand
TATATATATATATATATATATATATATATATGGGTGTGTGTGTTTTTGCATGTTCCTGCGGGTGTGTGTGTTTGTATATGTGTGTGTGTATGTTGGATGAATATCAACATACCTTTAAATACCGTTTGTAAACATATAAGAAACAAAAAATAACCCAAATTCCTTTTTAGCACAGTTTTAGATAATTAACCATTTCCCGATTAGCATAAGTGTCTGGTATATTCTCTCTCATTCTCTCTCTCTCTCTCTCTCTCTCTCTCTCTCTCTCTCTCTCTCTCTCTCTCTCTCTCTCTCTCTCTCATCCCCTGAGGTATGACATTAACAAGGAAACTGAGAGCTCTCATCATCTAAGGGAGAGTCCTTATCTCCCTGGATCACTGCATCCTCTTCAGATCCTACGTTTATGTCCTTTAGAGCGTCCAGGATCACTTTCATGAAGCGGTAATTGAGTTTCAATGACTGCTTTGTACAAGGGATGCCATTAAGCAATTTCCAATTACGTATATTGCTTTTGGATTCTCCTTTTACCCGTATGATATTATTGTTATTTAAGTCCTCATATTTACTTATTTGTTTATGAGTTCTATAATTTTCCTTATTCTTTATAGTTATTTTTGATTTTGATCTGCATTTTTTTTAATTGTATTGTTATCATCAAAATATTATTGCTGTTGTTCTATTAATTGTTGGGTTTTCGGTTCTTGTTCTTAATATCATTATTATTTTTCTTAGTTATTTTTAGACTGACAGATTGACATATCTCTGAATGCGACCCCCTTACTTTGTTATTATTATTATTATTATTATTATTATTATTATTATTATTATTATTATTATTATTATTATTATTATTATTATTAATTGTTATATTGAGATGTGGACTTAAAGGCAAGGTCTAGGTTGAGTGAAAGGTCGAGAAATAAGATGCCATGTTGGAGGTCACAATTTTATTAATAGAATAGTGAAACTTTTAGGGATTATTTCGTGTGTTGAGACGTGGAAGCAGTTAAATTTTAAAAGTCCTAGGTCAAAGGTCAAAGTCAGGGTCGACATAAAGGTTGAGAAATAAGATGCCATGGTGGAGGTCACAATTTTACTCATAGAGCTGAGAAACTTTCAAAGATTAATTGTTGTTTTAAGACGTAAAAGCGATTCAATTTTGAAATTCCTATGTCAAAGGTCAAGGCTAAAGTCGAGTAAAAGGTCGAGAAATAAGATGCCGTAATATAGGTCACAAATTTACTCATAGAATAGTGGAACTTTCAGGGATTAATTTTTATGTTTAGACGTGAACGTCCATCAATTTTGAAAGCAGTAATTCAAAGATCAAGGTCAAGGTCTAGCAAAAAAGTCGAGAAATAAGCTGCCGTGTTGGAGCTCTGTACTCTACTGAGGGCCCCTCAAGTTATTATTATTATTATTATTATTATTATTATTATTATTATTATTATTATTATTATTATTGTTATTATTATTATTATTGCTGTTTTTCTTGATATTATTAATATTACAATTTTCATTAGTATTATTGTTTCTAGGGTAACCTTAATAAACGGGACCAAATCAGACTGAAATTTCTCTAAATACCTCTTAATCAACTTGCAATAAGAAATTTCAAAATCCCTAATTATATCTTTGCTTCCTAACCTATAATGTTTACGGTGACCTGATCGATTATGAACTGATAAAATACGAAGAAGTGCACTGACCTTGATTGCCCAGAATTGATTTTTGCTAAATTAAACAAAAAACAACAACAACCCACGAACCTCGAGTGAGCCAACACGCCGTCATCTCTGTTGCAGAGCAGAGCTCTGTGCCGCTTCCCAACGCCGCAAATCTCAGCTTCGTTGTTGACGGATAGACCGTTGTTGTTGTTTTTGTTGTTTATGACCGTTCCCATGCTGACGTCCCCCTTTTCGTCGATAACGTCCAGTAGGCAAGAGGACCAAGGGCCCGTCGGCATCGTGTAAAAGCTGTGGCAAGGACAAGGCGTATGCTCCTGAAGGGTTATGTTCTTGCAGGCGAGTATTTTGTGGCTGCTGTCTAAAATTGTTAAAATTTCGTGGGGCACAATTTACTTAGTCTGTGGTTACTGGTGGTAAATAGAAATTATTGAATATGTCGATTGCTGTCTTAATTTCATTCTGAGTCATGACACTCTAGAGGTAATAGACCAAGAAAGAGATAAAGTATTTATTGAAATGTGCAAATACTATTTTTTTTTCTGGAGCTATTTTATTGTTATTTTATTGTTATGGGTAAATGTAACTAGTATTTGAATCGCCTTTAAACCTCTGAAATTAATTGAAAGCAGTTTCAAACATGGACCAACTCCAAAGGAAAAACAAGTTGTCATGAAATATAACGTACTTACGTTTACAGAAGGAGAACAATAACCTTTATGAAAATACTGGAAAAGTGAATGAAAAAAACATATTAATGAATTACATACCAAATTATTCCTGAGTAACCTTTCAAAATTAAGGAAATAATAATG
>NC_090741.1:92164581-92167081 GCF_036898095.1 Palaemon carinicauda | reverse complement strand
TTTCCCCTCTTTTCTCTAAGTGTTCCTCTTCCATTCGTTCCGCAAGACTAACCAATTTAAAACCCTGATATACGTTTTCCATGTTCAAAACATTTTAAATCTTCCGATACGTAATTTAACTTTGTATATCGACATCTTAAACTTCTTTTCTTCGAATTGCATTCAACACCCACATATTACTGCCATTAAAGTGAGCTGAGCTCAAGAATCCTTCCATGAACTGAGGAGGAGATAACTATTAAAAAGATAAAATTGTAATTACCAGAAAGGTACATTACCTTTGCACCCTCGGCGGCGGCTCGACATGAATACATAGGTCGTCGTGTACTGGGATCTGGTCAGCAGCCCTGACACAGGTTAGCTGACGTGTCTGAACACCACCCCCCACAATCAATGGGCGACTCCTCCGTCCAAGCAAAGGCCATGCATGGGCCCCCAGGCTGAGCTTACCCATTGATATCTGAAAGAGTGGGGCAAAGAGGGTGATGACTGCAGAAACTGAGAGAGAAAGAGAGTGAAAGAGAGGAGGAGGAGCTTCTACTACATTATGCAGATTGAGCATACACGGTGGCTATCCAACTCGGCAGCCTCATTTAAGTTTATGAAGCATTCTGAGTGAACAGAGAGAGAGAGAGAGAGAGAGAGAGAGAGAGAGAGAGAGAGAGAGAGAGAGAGAGAGAGAGTGTGTGTGTGTGTTGTACTTGAAAGAATGGGGTAAATAAATTGAAGACAAGTAAATTTTATTTTTACCTAAAAATTTTACTTTGGTAGCTGGAGAAATACGAGGAATTTGGGGTGGATAACATAGGTACGTGACAAAAACTGAAAAATTAGGGAATGGAATCACTGGTACCTGGTGAAAGAAGGAGGAGTTTAAAGATGAAAACACTGGTACTTGGTGAAAGAATGTGAAGTTTGAAAATGAAAATACTTGTACTTGTTGAAAGAATGAGGAATTTGGGTATGATAATGTTAGTACTTGTTGAAAGAATAGGAACTTTGAAGATGAAAAACGCTGGTACTTGGTGGATGAATGAGGAATTTGGAGATGAAAATAGTGTCATTTGGTGTAAGAATGAGGAATATGGCGATGAAATATGTCACTTGGTGTAAGAATGAGGAATTTCGGATGAAAACAGGGTCTCTTGGTGTAAGAATGAGGAATTTGGGGATGAAAACAGTCACTTGGTGTAAAAATGAATGAGTTTGGTGATGAAAACACTGGTACTTGTTGAAAGAATGAGGAATTTTAGGATGAAAAACACTGGTACTTATTGAAAGAATGAGGAATTTGGGTATGGAAACACTAGTGCTTGAGAAAAGAATACGGAATTTGGGGATGAAAACCTAGGTGCTTGGTAAAATAAAGAGGAATTTTTGAGATGTCCAAAGAAATTTATGAATAAAGTCGTCTAAACCGATCAAATAATATCAGACAGAAATTGGTACAGCATTGCGAATTTATATAATCAAAAATCTTCTTTTTGGGCATGTTTGGTTATCAACTTTGGGCATTTTCTCATATTTTCCATTGTTAGATTCAGAAATCTTTTGATATGTGGTATTTATGATACATATATTCTACTATAGAATTATTTTTACTGTATTGATTTTTTTTTTTAAATAATTGAACAACATTGTAATAGTATAGTACATCTCAATGAGATTTAACGTTATTATTGCGAGAAGGAAATAATCATATTATTCATTGTCGAATATTACGTATTTTACCATTTGAGCAATAACTGACATTATAATTGTATTTTTTTTTTTTAAGGAAAACAAATACTTGAAAACTAACATTCATAAACGCATCGTAGAACTGAAAATACTCAACCATTACAATAAACATTATGAACACCGTAAAATGGAAAGTTTTTGTTAATTTAATCGCCTCCAGAATATTCATAACATCGTTGTTTCTGGGTTAAGGATATTAGGTTCCCCTTCCTTTTACTTTTAAACAAATTTGAGCCAGCCTTTTTACGGCTATAATAAATTCGAACGTAAAGTGTTGCATAAAAAGGAAAAGGATGACCTTACTTTCGTTATACTGGCATATTTTATTACTTTGGCGCGAAACAAAGAATTTGTGTTCTCCAGGGAATAATGGTGGTTATGTTTAGTAGTGAAATTATATTTCAGTTTTTTTTTTTCGGTTAATGTATTTTTATTATTATTATTATTATTATTATTATTATTATTATTATTATTATTATTATTATTATTATTATTATTATTATTATTATTATTATTAAATAAACAATGGAATTCAATAGCACGCCCCTTTGAAAGTATTCTTTACAAATGTTATTATCATTATTTTTATAATTATTATTATCATTATTATTACTATTCACCTTGCCCTCTGAAACTTTTCATTTGCTTCATATGCAGTATACTGTAGTCTTATTATTAAATTCATAACCATTCATGAAAAACCTCTTACATAATCGTATTAATCCTTTCGATACAAAAATGTATCGAGAAACGACTCAAA
>NC_090741.1:92158359-92160859 GCF_036898095.1 Palaemon carinicauda | reverse complement strand
CATTTGGGTCTACACCTCCATAAGCATCAAGGTCCATCAACAGAGCTTTAATATCATGAGATCGAAAAGCTAAACTAGTTAGTTTAGCCTCATGAAAACAGGAATGAGGAAGTTCAAGTTTTTCATTACTCTGTTTACTGTCAAAAACATCAGCCAAAAGGGTTGCTGTTTCCTTTGGACAGTGAGTGACTGAGCCATCTAGTTTAAGTAAAGGAGGAACTGTTGCATCTACACCAAAAAGTGCATATTTAAGGGTAGATCACCATTTATGTTCCTAAGTTTTACCAGAAAGAGTTTATTTTATGGTTAAATTGTACTCCTTTTCAGTTGAGGCATAAACTCTCTGAGCAAAAGCTCGAAGCTGAGTATAGTTGTTCCAGGTCAAATCTGATCTGTTACCCTTCCAAAGGTGATAGGCCTCCTGCTTCTCCAAATAAGCTCGTCTACAATCATCATTGAACCACGGTTTGTCCTTCATTCGGTACCTTAACACACGAGAAGGGATACACCTATCAATTATGTTGACTAGATTTTCATTCAAAGGGACAACAGGATCTACACTACTATATAATTGTGACCAATTCCAGCACGAAAGATCATGCAAAATCCCATTCCGGTCTGCTTGGGATTTCATGTAAATTTTACAAGAGTATGATATATCAGGGACAGGCTGCTCAGTCTTGACTACTAATAATATCCAAATATTGTCGGTCTATTTCCTTTGTGATATAAATATATTTCTTATATCTGTGGTAATTCTGACTGAGGTTTTTTGTTTTTATGTTAATAATTAGACTTTATGATTGCGAATACTATAGAGAGTCTGACTTGAAAGATTTCTGATTAAATGTACCAGAAACTCGAGTCAACGCTCGTAGGTCTTTCTGTTGATTTAGTTTTGCAGAAAATTATTTTTTTCTATATCATCAGAGGAATATGAGTGATACAATATATCAACTTTATCCTAAAGATGTTTAGTCTTTGGTTTTCCGTTTAAATGTGTAATATAACTAGCTTTCTTAATTCCTTTTTCTAATTACTTTAATTTGAATGATACGCCCCAGATGCTAACATACTACTGATTTCCCTTGTTGATGACGATAATAAAATTTATCTTGTTTATCAGAATCAATTCCTATCCTTGGAGATGGTACTCACCTATAGATTACTTTATTCTTATTTTAAAAGTCGTTAATAATTTATTTGTTTTCCTTTCTCGATAGCTTTATTGTCTAATCTATGCTACTTTCGTTCTTGAATCAAAATGACTTAAATTCTACTAAGCATTCTTGCAAAAACATATGATCATCTGATTCTCACTCTTGAATACAGATGGCGTACTGATATCCTCCGTGCAGCGTCGATGGAGAAGAATCCTGGTGTCACCCTCGGAGGGCGGTAAACCATGCCCAGCCTTAGAGGAGGAGAGAGAGTGCGCCCTTGTCCCTGTAACCTGTACAAGACATCACTGGAAGACGGGAAAATGGTCTTCCTGCATGTTGGCCATGGGCTTATCTTGTGGAACAGGCCATCGAGTTAGAAGTAAGTTGGGTATTTTCTAATTTCATTCGATTGGATGGCTTACGTTGAGAAGAAATTATATATAAATATAGATAGATAGATATATAGATAGATAGATCAATTCTAAATAACCTTCCCTTTTAGGTGTCGAATGCGTTGATACCATGGGAAGGTCAGTGGAGTCCAGTTTCTGTCTCATGAGTGACACACTAGTGCCATCTAGTAGCGAAGAGTGCCAAGTATGGTGTCAAAACAACTGCTTTACCTCCTCTTGGTCTCCTTGGGTGCCCTGCCACGCTCAGTGTAGCCATACGTCCTACAAAAGCCGTGAACCTCTGGGTAAGCTATTTTCAAGTTTTCCTGGATAGACTGGACTATCTGTAAATCTTTTTGTGGCTCACAGCACCAAACATGATATATTTGAGTGTAGACAATTTAAACAATGAATTCTACCATGGCCTGTAATTTGTAATGTGGTTTCCTGGCCTGAAAACTATGGGAACTTTGTCATGGTAGTAACGTGGGTTGTGGGACTGATTCATAGCCTGTAAAATAGAAGAAAATTTTCTGGCCTGTAAATTAAGAATTTTAGCAGTCATCAATGTCATTTTTTTTTAGATGCATTTCATGAGAGTGCAGTGAAACACATTCTTAGATTTTTTATTTTTAAAATTTACTCAATAATGTTTTTGTGTGTCATTTATTAATATTTCTATTCACTTTATTAGTATTTTCATAAATATTCTCCTTCTATAAAAATAAGAACGTTATACTCTATGACAACTTGTTGATCCTTTGAAATTGGCTCATGTTTTAATTTGCTTTAATTTATTAATTAATATAATTAAAAGTGATTTAAATGATATTAGGGCCATATATACATTTATACAGGAAATGTAACTGTTACAATTATCCATTAACCATAAAAATTTAAGGATTTTGATCGAAAGCAATATAATCAGCCATTTCTTCTACCTGC
>NC_090741.1:92115859-92138359 GCF_036898095.1 Palaemon carinicauda | reverse complement strand
GGAAAAGCTAACATCAACATATGTTAGTATACAACTTGAATTTTCAATCAACATCCTAGGAAACCCAAGGACTGGCGTTCAACAATTACAAGACATATCCAGGAAGAACTACATTCAACAAGAAACTAGAACGAGACATCGCTAACAAAACATCAAGAGAGAGAGAGAGAGAGAGAGAGAGAGGACGTGTCGACTTCATGTATAAGCTAAGTACAGACGTTTTTTGTATTCATTTCAGTTTGGGCAGTGAAGTGTAGTTATCACAAGTCGTTAGTCAATTATTACTGGGGTGAGTGAATTCCTAAACTTTTTTATAAGAAACTCCGAATTCTCATTTAGAATTTTTCTTTCTTTGTGCTAATTCCTTTTCTTTCAGAAACTCTTGGGGGGAAATGTTTTGGGATTAGTAACATTGTTGGGGGAATTTTATTATACATATGCGTTTACGCAGTGGGCGTCTGTACTCATATAGATATTTTGATAGGATTGAAAGGGGTCAAAGAGATAGAAAAAAAAAAAATACAGCAGTCATGGCTCCTCCTGTCAGCCCTACCCCTGGACCTAGTGGTGTAGGCCAGGCTAATCCTCCTCCAATTGTGACGCTTGTAAATGCCAGGTCAGCAATCCTTCCTTTTCAAGGTCGTGTCAACGGGTTCTTGCCACAAAATGTGGAGTCATGGATTTCATCCGTTGATGCCCATTTAAATGCCAAACAAATCGTAGATCCTTTTGTACAATTACAAGAAGCTAAAAGTTTTATAGATTTTTCTAAAGGGGATGAGAGTGCGTATTTAAGAGGTGTTTAATTTCAGGAAGCAGTTACTTGGGAGGATTTCAAAGTTAGGTTACGCGCGATTTATGGGGGTGAGGAATCTTTGGATGTAGTGTTAACGTTACGAAATACACTTAATCAAGCCACTATGAATAGGCTTAATGTTGTTGAGAGAGCAGCTCTCATAGCTGATAGGCTTAACGAATATCAGGACATTTTAGGTAATTCCACTTGGGTTACTAACGATAACATCTCCGTGAAAGATTTTTTACGATTAATGTATTTAACTTGCATGACACTTATGTTGCCTGAAGCTTTAGTGCGGTGCTTTGATAAGAAGTTAATGCCTGCAAGTACGGAATTGGATGTCTATAAACAGATAAAGAAACACATGTCCAAGTGTCCAGATCTCGATCCCGTGTTAACTCAAGTTTTTGCTAAGAATGAAACAAAACCACAAACAGTGAACGTAATTAACAATCCAGTAGCGGGAGTGACGTGTTACAACTGCAAACGTCAAGGTCACATAAGCGCAGACTGTAGAACGAAATTTTGTTCAGTTCACAACACAGCGTCACATTCTTATAGTCAATGTTACGCGCATAAGACACAACAATATCCTAGAAATACACAGTCAATTCCACAGTCAGTTCCATATGGAAATAAAAAGAAAAATCCTCATTTTAACAATAAGAAGAAACAACAAAATGTCAATGCAGTTCAGAGTCCGAAACAAACAAACACTTCTTCAAATATCGCTGAGCCTGGGCCGTCAAACCAGACCTCGCAAAGTCAGCCTAATTTTCAGAATGTGCAGAGCAAAGCAAATACCACATAGTTAACTCTAGAGGGGAAGAGAGTGATGTAGGGTCAAGGTCATTTATGTCAACATCAATAGTATTGAATAATCAATTTAATGTTTTATCAGATAATTGTGAGACAATAGATTTTCCTATGAAACACACGGCCGAATTAAGTAAAACAGTGCATGCTCCCGTAGATTTGCAACGAATTCATACAATAATAAGCCAAAATGAGTTACGGCCAACCTTATATGCTGTAAATTTAGAACACAAATCCTTTACGTTATTTTTTGACTCTGGTAGTCCACGTAATATTATGGATTTGAAGACGCATCATTTGTTGTTTTCGAACTTTCCGATTGAAAAATCAGGAATTAGACTTTCAGGTATAGGAAATAACGAATTAAACGTCATAGGCATAACTCATATTCAGTTCAGAGTCAGTAATCGCACGTTTGCCGATACATTTGTTGTTGTAAAAAACATTAATATGTATCCAGCTGTAAATATAGGATACCCATCTATGGGAAATCAAAACATTATCTTAGCTCCTGCCAAGCACGGCGTGTATATCAAAGGGAAATTCTATAAGTCTTCCAATACCTTAAAGTCAGTTTTGGATAATAAAGAGACGACAAATGTAACCGTAACGTACGTTGAAGAACCAATAACTTGTCTCACTAATAAAGAAATAATATACGCGACCCAGCAGAATTCTCGTTCACCCGTAATATCATCTTGCACGCAATATATCGAACCAAACATACCTTCGAATTTAATAGTGCAAATAAAGAAAACACTACCGGGATCTGAAATATTAATCCTTTCCGATACTATGAAAACTAACGGATTGTCTGTCACACAAGCTATTTATACAGTAGGCTCACATCAGCAATGTAATATCGAAGTCTGTAATCATTTAAATAACACTTTAGTAATTCACAAAAATCGACATATCTTGGATGTAGAAGTTTATAAACATCGTATTCTCACCGTTGCTGAAATCAATCACTCTCAATCAGTTGCGGATGAGTCCCTTTTGCGATCTATCAAAAATAAAATCAGTAAGGACATTCAAGACGAAGAAATTCAGCAGAAAATTTTTGAGCTTTTAACTAAATATACAGATGTCTTTTCCACTACGGATGGATCCTTAGGAAAAACAGATGTGATCGAGCATCAAATAAGGTTAAAAGACAAGCAGAAAATTATAAATGTACCCTCGTACAGACTCCCTATGAAATTCCAGAATGAAATAAATGATGAAGTAGGTAAAATGTTAGAGGAAGGAGTCATTAGAAAATCAAATAGCCCTTATAATTTTCCTTTAATAGTTGTACCGAAAAAAGATCGAACATGGCGTATCTGCGTTGACTTTCGTCGTCTAAACTTGGAAACGATCCCTGATCGATTCCCAGTGCCATGTACTGACGATATTTTGTCTTTGTTAGGTCAGAATAAATATTTTACCAGTTTGGACTTACTTAAAGGCTTTCACCAGATATCATTAGAAGAAGATAGTATCCCATACACAGCCTTCAGCACAGCCAGGGGACATTATGAATTTTTACGGATGCCTTTTGGTTTACGTTGTGCTCCTATAACATTTACAAGAATGATTAACATAGTGTTTGGAGACTTGTTAGGGGATATATTGCATGCCTATATGGATGATCTTGTAATCTTTTCCAACACCTTAGAAGAACATCTACGTAAGTTAGAACTAGTACTACAGAGATTAAGACAACATAACTTAAGGGTAAAGATTAGTAAGTGTGAATTTTTCAAAACAGAATTAATATATTTGGGTTTCATGGTGTCAAGCCAAGGTCTTAAAGTAGTCCATGATAAGGTGTCGGCTATACATAATTTTCCCATACCTACTAATGTCAAGGGAATACAGCAATTTCTGGGTTGTAGTGGATATTACAGGCGTTTTATACGCAACTATTCAATAATAGCCGCTCCTTCAACTGATCTTACGAAGAAGGGCGTAGATTTCATATGGTCTGAGCAACATCAACAGGCGTTTAATACTTTGAAAGATGAACTGTGTAGTTCTCCTATCTTAAAATTTCCTGACTTCAGTAAGGAATTCTTCATTGCAACAGACGCCTCAGACTTAGGAGTAGGAGGGGTATTGCTTCAGCAATATGATAAACAGTTTTTCCCGATAGCTTTCTATTCTCGAAAATTGAGAACTTCCGAAAGTAAGTATGCAGTAATAGACAAGGAAGGACTAGCTATTGTTAATTCGCTAGTGCATTTTAAGTTCATAATTTACGGTTATCCCGTTAAGGTTCTTACTGACCATAAACCACTAACAGAGTTCTTTAAAGGCTTCAATCACAGCCCTAAACGAACTCGGTGGCATTTGATCATTCAAGATTTTGGCGCAAAAATCGGGTATTTACCTGGGAAAGCAAATATCATTGCGGATGCATTATCACGCAACCCCGTGTCATCTTGTATGGAGCCTTTAGCTGAATTAATAGATATATCAACATCCATGCCTATTGTAAAAACAATATCTGAACAAGAAGATTTAGGCTGGAGTGCTGAATTGTTACAGACTGAGCAAAGAAAAGATCAGAAAATAGAAACAATTATAAATGCTTTGAAAGGCAATCATAAAGAAAAGGAATATATAAAGTATAAGCAGCAGAATTATGTAATCAAAGATAATATTCTGTGTAGGACTGTGACAAGGAAAACCCGCAATACACCACATGTAACTAACGACCAAGTAGTAGTACCAAACTCACTTATTTCCACTGTCCTGAATTGGTTGCATTCAAATCCATTACATGGACACCCTGGGTTCTCATTAATGTCACAGAAAGCCAAATCTTTGTTTTATTGGCATACAATGCTTAAAGATATAAAAAGACACATAGCTAATTGTCGCACATGTCAGGAAAACAAAGGGCATACGAAAACACCTGTCAGCCTAGGAGCTTATCCTGTTCCCAATCAACCCTTTGAAAGAATACATTTAGATTTGTTAACAGGATTTTACGAGTCAGACAGAGGAAATAAGCACCTCTTAGTAATTATAGATGCTTTAACTCGATATACAGAACTAATAGCGCTTAAAACTAAAACTGCGATTGAATGCGCTAGGAAGTTTTACGAGTGTTACATTTGTAAACATGGAATTCCTCACATGATAATCTCAGACTCGGGTGGTGAATTTAATAATCACTTTCTTACCTCATTGTGTGAATTCCTCAACATAAAGAAGATTAATACCATGATATATCACCCAGAGTCGAATGGGCTAGTGGAAAGAGCAAATAGGAAGATATTAAATATATTGAGGGTAACACTAGGGGGATCAGACCCCAACTGGGATATTGCAATACCGGCGGCACTGAGTACTCTGAATCATTCATATCATATATCAATTAAAATGTCACCGCATGAAGCATTGTATGGTACCCCAGTTAGAACACCTTTCCATGTATTAACGCCTACAACTAATCTATCAAATCCTTTAAAAGAATGTATAAATGCAAGTATAAGTCGATATGATATCCTTCGAAAGAATTTAGAAGAATCACAAATCATAATGAAAAGGAATCATGATAAAATAGCGAAACCAACTAAAACATATACCGTGGGTGATAACATCTATATTCAAATCAATGTCAGAAAAGGGCTCAACTATAAACTAACACCTAAGTTTGAAGGCCCATTTAACATTTTGGAAACGGCCAATAGGTTTAGAATTCAAAACGTAGCCCAACCCACGGATGAGAGAATAGTACCATTGTCTCACATAAGAAATTAAAAAGAAAAGAGAGGAAAAGAAGTGAGGAAAAATTTTATTTTGTGTGACTAAAAGTTTTCTTTTTAATACAGGAGTAATTACATATTTTTTCTCGTTACAGGTTTCCAAGATGAATTTTTTGTTGTTGGGAGTGATATTGTTCGCTCAGACATTTTTCTCGTATGGGATGAGTTCTAAGACTAAAAACATATATTTTAAATATGGCAATATAGTTGAAAGACAAGAAAACATTTTTATTACATCAACCAACGTAATTGTCGAAGTGCATATGCAAGCAATTTTTCTTCAAGAGAATGATGTCACTAGCTTAAGAACCGCCATTTCAAGGTTTTCTGCATCATTGGATGAGTTGCATAGGAGACATTTTCATTTGACTACTAAGAGTTTGCTTGGATCAACATTAAAAGTTGCAGAGATGCTATCTGATGACTTAAAAAATAAGACTGGAGAGACAGGATCTTTGGCTTATGACCTTTTGATGTGGACTGTAGGACACGAACAAAAAGAAAGACGGAATCCGTTCATTTGTGTTTCACAGTGATAATATTTATCGCCGTGAACATCCTTGTTTGGCGTAGGTTACGGCACAGCAAGCAGCTACAAAGGAATGAGTTGCATAGCCCTGACAATACCCCCTATCTGATCAAGTTCAAATCTGTATGAGTGGCCACCTCATTCGCTAAGGGAGTAATTTGTCGGGAAGATGTTTGTATGAAAAGCTGATTAGTACGCTAGTAATATGTAATTAAAGAAATTCTCTACATTTGCATTGTTAAAAATACATTTAAAACAACATTTAAAAAAATAAATAAAATAAAAAAGGATATAAATCATTTTTTTCTCTCGGCATCTAATAAAAGTATATAAGCCGGAATGTTGAAAAAAGAAAAAGAGAAAAAAAAAATATAATAAAATATATAACAGAATCTATGGGCATATGATAAAATATCTCAGCCCTATATATAAATATATATATATATATATATATATATATATATATATATATATATATATATATATATATATATATATATATATATATATATATATATATATATATATATATATATATATATGTGTGTGTACGAAACCGTGGTACGTGTACGTACCAGGAATTCGTGTTTGTGCACTAAAAATTGAGTATCTTGTTTCTGACAAAGGTAACAATTATTCTTTATCAAGTTACCGAATCATATGTAAGTCAGAATTTGTTTTGTTTTTTGGTACCATGTAATCATTTGCTAGCAATGTACCATATATATGATCTTGGTTTTATCATGCATTTTTCTTTTTGCTTTGGTAATATCTTTTTTGTATGCATTATTGTTATTATTTTTTTATGTGCCTATTTTGGACATTCGTCCTCAGTTGATTATGGCTAAAGTTAAACAAAGAATATTACGTATGTCCAGTCACACCTAATAACCATGTTTCGGCTTGTTGTTAAATTTTTGTAAAAAAAAATTGAGATAGCTGGCCGAGCTTATGTAATAATTAGAATAGTAATATTACATGTTTAAAACAAATGACGTAATATGTCATGTTGGTTGGAAGAGCTAACCCTGGGATTTGCTGTAGTCATTCAAATTATAAACAGGATGTATAATGCAACCCTCGGCAAATTGACATTCTTTCTTAACGTCAACACATTGTCTCCTCGTGTGAAAGTTTGTGACGTCACCGGATGCAGGTGTCTTCCGATTCCGTCACGTGGCTAAATTAAAGCAAGAATACGATATCTGTGATATCGATAATTTATTCAGTTCATATCTAAACTTCACCAGAATTGGTCGTCTGGACCAACACAGCTTCCTCCAGTGATGGAGATGTTTAACTCTGTTGTTTTATAAAAATAAAACTTAAAAACCATTAAGATGTATTCAGTAAATCCATTTAAATACATCTGAAAACAACTCATACTCAAACGTGTGCTTAAGACAGTAGCACACCAATATATATATATATATATATATATATATATATATATATATATATATATATATATATATATATATATATATATATATATATATATATATATATATATATATATATATATATATATATATAATATATATATATATATATATATATATATATATATATATATATATATATATATATATATATATATATATATATATATATATATATATATATATATATATATATATATATACGTATATATATATATATATATATATATATATATATATATATATATATATATATATATATATATATATATATATATATATATATATATATATATATATATATATATATATATATATATATATATATATATATATATATATATATATATATATATATATATATATATATATATATATATATATATATATATATATATATATATATATATATATATATATATATATATATATATATATATATATATATATATATATATATATATATATATATATATATATATATATATATATATATATATATATATGTGTGTGTGTGTGTGTGTGTGTGTCTGTGTGCGTGTATACCTCTTCCCTTTTTTTTTAATTCTATATCACTTTTTCCAGTTCTGCCCAACTTGATCTTGCTTTACATGCAAACGTTTTCCTCCTCAGGTGGGATCCAGACTAGATCACGGGCAATCCTCAAAGAGGGCACAAGGCACAAACAGGGCGAACTCTTCATGTGCCCCGGTCAACTGTGGGAGACACGTCCGTGCCTAGCCGGCCCTTTCCTCACTTACAAATGGCAGGTTTTCATTTCCAATGGAAGTGTAGAATGCATTTGTAGTGATGGTACCATCGTCACAGGTAATCTGATTATCTCCTATGTTATTAATTGGATTGAGATCTGCCAATGAGTCAAATTTCGCTCCCACAAATTTAGGCTATTTAGGTTCTTATAACTTGCAGCATTACGTTAGTTCGGTTTAGAGGTTTAAAGGCCACTCATGAATGGCAGAGGCAGAGGATAGTGACATTGCCCTATAAAGCGGGACAATGCCCTAAAGATTGACATTATATATATATATATATATATATATATATATATATATATATATATATATATATATATATATATATATATATATATATATATATATATATATATATATATATATATATATATATATATATATATATATATATATATATGTGTGTGTGTGTGCATATATATATATATATATATATATATATATATATATATATATATATATATATATATATATATATATATATATATATATATATATATATATATATATATATATATATATATATATATATATATATATAAACGGATTTTGAGCGAAGCAAAAAATCTATTTTTGGGTGAGATAGCCATGGCGTCCTAATGGAAGGTTTCTAATTGGTATCTTCCTTGGGTAAATAACTACTAGGTATTCCCAGAGAATTTAACCACAGGTTATCACAGAATTCTAACTTCTGGAGCGAGTATCTTAAAGGTTTCCCTTTAAGACATCGTATATCAACAGGGGACGCATGTATTAACGCGCCACATAGCTATATGCACCCCACATAGAGTTAACACTTCGATGTGTAGGGGCGGAGAATAGCTGGGGAGCCGTTCCACAGCTAATCTCGTGTGTGGCTACTTATGTTACTCGAAACATAAAAAAACGGGTGGCATTGCTAAATAAGGTCACGTCCGTCCTCATCCTTCGCATAGTAGCTTGCCTTACTAAGACGGATTTTCCCTGTGCTTACTTTATCGACTTGCATCTTAGCTATGTCTCTACCCTCGGCCTCGCCTTCCTCTGGAAAGTTGAGTACCAGGTTCCAGTATTGTTTAAATAAGCTCTGACCATGAAGTAACTTTTACTTTTCGAGATATTTTATGTTTTTTGGCAGAGGTGTGCTGCTACCGGACACGCTGTTGTCTTGCATGCCTTATTTAGCTAGCCTCAACAGCTTTTCCGGCCTTATTAACTAATCGATACTATTAGTTGTTTAGTCTTCTTAGCTAGAAACTTCATATATCGTGTTTTGACGCTCTTTTATTGGTCATCGCCTGACCCCTTACCAGATCGCTAGCCTAGCCCCTAGGCCAGAGTGCCTATCATCAGTGTTCATGCATGATATATTACAGTGATCCTAGGTTAAGTTATGAAGATAGTGGCATTATTTTATGATACTGTTTACTGTGATGAAAGTGTTTTCGCCTTCAGGGACCATAGAGGGGAAAGGTTTGATAGTGTGCCTTTCTAACCTAACCTAAATGTAGGACCCCTATATGCTCCCTTCACCCCCTGCCTTAGGACATTCCTTCTGTGTAGCCTTGCTCCCCCTACCACGTAAGGGGATCAAGCTCATATCAGAGTACTTATCGCTTCTCTGTCCTCCCTAAGGGAATGATCCCCCCCTTAGGGTTGCGTCCGAGAATGAGGAACGGCCTGCCCTTCCTCTATTGCTGAGGCTAGGTTACCTGACCTTCCCTGCAATTGCGATACGTCTTCCAACCTTCCTGGTTCAGGGTGTAATATCCCAGCACTAGGTTATGCTTGGGGGAGCTAGTTCTGTGCCTTGCTTGAAACGGTACCCATGCACCGTTCTCTGCCAGGCTGCCTACCTTAGGCTAGGGAGCGTCCTCCCTTCCTTGGTGGCCGTTTTGGTACAGAACCTCCCCTATGGAAGACACTTCTCCCCTCCCCACATATCTCTTGTATGGCCTAGCCTATATTTAGGTTAGCCTATACCCATCTGTCCCCTGTGCTACAACTACTCCTTAGGGTGGAGTGATAGGGCTACCTTGAGTCCCTGTGTGCAGTCCGCTCTGGTACATATACCCTTCATAGTGTCCTATGGGGTTAGCCACTTGATGCGTTTTGTCCGCAGGGGCTCTCCCCCTCTTGGGTGTTCCCTAGCCCTCCCTTGGGCTACACTGGCTCCCGGCCGCCTGCGGCTCCCTGCCACTGGGTGATAGGGCTAGCCCCTATCATGGTTACACCCATTCAGGTAGGATGCCTTTAGGTTCGTGTCCGTACTCCTACATCCCTCCTTCTGTCTCTTTTACTGTCCTGGTGCCGGTCCCTTGCCGCCTCTACTGTCGGCGATACCGACCTCCCCTCTTGGTGACACCTTCCTTGCCCCCCGTGGCCGACAGCCCTCCGTGTGCCGGAGGGCTGCCGCCTCCCTTCGGCGTACAGCTGATGGCCTACTCTCATACCTCCTAGCTTCAGTCGTCCATCCATCGGACCGGCCCCCGGCGTGCCGGCATCCATTGCCTGCAGTCCGGTTCTGCTATAGCTCACCCTTGTCCCTGTCACCAAGCCGGCAACCTTCGGCTGCTGGAGCCGCCGCTTCCCGTCGGCGTGCCGCCGTTGTACCGGCGGCCGCCATCCTTGCATTACTCTTGACTTCTCTATTGGTCTTCCCTAATGCCAGAAACTCTGCTGGAGCGGCCCCCGGTGTGCCACCGGTCTGCCGGCGCATTCCGGAGGCGCCAAGAGACTTGCACCCCTTCTCCTAGCTATCAAAACATGCTGATAGCCCTACCTTGCAACCAGATGGTTTGACTACATAAATAGATAGGTATTTTCTTACCGTTCTATTAGTAGCCGTGCTGTCTTCTTGCATATCACAATTTTCCAGCATGCTGTGTGTATCTTAGCACGGCTGGTTGCCGGAAACCGTTACCCTATGGAGTTTTCTACATCACCAATTCAATGGTGTGAGTGGTCTCAGTCCCAGTTTTATATCCTTGGCAATTCCTTCTAGAATTCCCTTTGCCTCCCTGGCAATCTATGAAGAATTCTACCCTGTGTCTTTGGTCACAAACAAATTGCCTATGGATAAGGTTACGGTAACCAGCCGGGCGGGTTACACGGAGTATGTGTCTATCTACTTCATTTCCCGCTCCACTCTCAAACATCACAATGTTTATATCACTTAAGATTAAGTTAAAAATTAACCTTTTAATATTTAACTTTAGAATATAAGTCATTAATATGACTTCCCCATACTCATGTTCTCTTTCTCTTACAGGAGGAATACGTGAAATGGGACCACGGCTTCTGTGGAGTGAAGCGCCCGCACTTCTACTGGCACACAGCGTGTAGGACCCACACAACTTGGGCCAACAAGAAAGGCGATCTGAAGTTTTGGGACCCGCAGAACTGTAGAGTCTGCAAGGACAGCCTGGTCGAGGCGTTCAATAATGCTCCCTCAGCGGAGATTAGGGACATTTCTTGAGAGAAGCTACGCAGGTGGGTGCTTGGCTTCCAAAAGAACGCCACCGGACCATACCTTGCCACCGAACACTTGAGGGCCTTGCTTTTCCCGAAGGTATCCCCACACTCTGTGGTCCCCAAGGATCAGATCCCTACCGTCCAGATAACGGTGGAACCTGATTTAGTCATGGCCCAGTCTATGTACGAGTGCCGTTTGGATACCGACAACGCGGAACATATGTCGGAAGTGTCGGAGAACACGGAGAGGAACCTCACGGGTGACGAATTGGACTATGAGGAAGACCAGGTGGAATACACTGAGTCGTAGCAGGAGGTCGCTCCACCTTCCACCTACACACCGACTCCTACACTGACGGACGTATCACTCAGCGGAAAAAATGGGGAGTGGTCGACATATGTAAATATAAAATCAATATGTAATGACCACGATCATATCATTAAACCTTGCATTTTTAAGTGAAAAGGTAGAGATGGAAAAAATGCATTTTAAATATTTAATAAATTTAAATTTAAATGGTTAGACATTTATGAATACATAAATTAAAATTATATAAATTTCACTGTAGCAGCTGGTGGTGGAATGACGTAAACGAGTCTTCGAAATGCACCTTTACAAGAGATAT
Organism: Palaemon carinicauda; assembly: GCF_036898095.1. Classification (NCBI taxonomy): domain Eukaryota; kingdom Metazoa; phylum Arthropoda; class Malacostraca; order Decapoda; family Palaemonidae; genus Palaemon; species Palaemon carinicauda. The sequence goes on along the minus strand of NC_090741.1, from coordinate 92,126,163 downwards.
TAAGGTTCACAACTGCGAGGGCTTAACCTTCTTCCTTTCACTCATCCGCTAAAAAAAATACAAAGTAAAGGAGAATCAACCACGGGAAAAATCAGAACAATAAATACAACACTAACAAAAAGTAACTAAAATAAATCAACAAAAATTCAACACTAATCAAAAATCAATTACTGTAATCGCGTGACTAAAATCTACAATTTTCATATAAATCAAAATCTTGAAATCAACCTCGAATCACCGAAAACAGCAATTAACAAATCACGAGATCACTCACGTAAATATTTGCTCAAATCACCACTAAATCACAACAGCTCTCAAATTATCAGTAGAACACCTAGCAAATTTAACGAGTTGTCAAATACTTAAATAAATTTATAGACTGCATAGAAATCACAGGTTCAATCTAGTAAGAATTTAATTAATTAAAATACTTGAAATTATTCTCAAAACACTGGCATATAGAATATGTAACGCAAGAACAAGCAATAAAGCCCCTTATGCTTACCCTGTTGCGATAACAGTTCTGGCGAGTGTGGAAAAAATAATTCAACAGACGATCATCGCTAAGCAGCGTCCGGATCCCATCCTCGATGAATTAGTGTGCAATTATTTCCATGGTAGAGGAAAAATCCATAATAGTTAATCCAGCGTGTATATACATCCTAAAGTCCACTTGAATAATGGAAGAGAGGGAAAGAGAGCTCCTCCTCACTCCCGTGTAAGGTTGCTGAAGACTGTGCTGTGTGAAAAAACTTCACAACGACGTTAACGGCACGCAGATATAACTGGATATAACTACTGTATAGTAGTTACACTTCTGTATGCCAAATGTATCAATACTTAAATATTCAAATTAATAATTTGAAGTTTTTGCAATCTGCCCCCCGCGGATTTAAATTTAAATTTCTATACAAGACCAGATTGAGCTAGCTGCTTATTCTTCTCAGAACAAACCAAAGCAGCCCCCCGTTGAATTCTTGCAATATTGTCATTAGAAACAACATTAGAATCACTCTGAGGTACAAAATTTAAATCTAACTGATCAATATGAGAATCACTTAACCCATCACCTTTAACCAAAAGAATAACAGACGATATATCCCTAAAAACAACACTTTTATTACCCTTGACCAATTGTACTTGAACAGCCTCACCAAGAGAATTATAAATAACATCAAGAACTCTAGCTAAAGGGTAATTGGGAGCCTTAACCATTGAATCTTTTATCACGACTATGTCACCTTTTGATATTTTAACGTGCTCCCTAGGGTAATATTTACCTCTGTATTTAGTTGCCTGATCTTGCAATCCAAATAAAAATTCATTGTGATAACTATTACGCAATTTCTCTTTAATATGAATTAAACGCCGAAAGTCCTTACCCAAGTCAGAAGAGTCATAATCATCAAGTTGACCTTCGTGATATATACATTCCATAACCTGTGTATCATATCCAAATTTCAAAAACTCTGGTGATAGCACCTGAAAATCATCATTCACATTCTGTTCCCTTAATGCGCCAAGTTCAGAAATGGGTTTCTTATTTGCGTAACATATGCATTGTTTAATTACATGAGAAAATTCCAGAAAATCTAGAATATTATTATGGATTGCTCCCTGTATTAACTTTCTTACCAGACCAACTCCGGACTCTATGATACCTCCAATACCACGTTTCAGAGAACCACGAGGATACTGTGAAAATTCAGTGACATCGACACCCCTCTGATTGAAGAATTCCTGCACCTCACTTGCTTTCAGACATTCCTCAATCCATGTGAATGCACCACCAAGATTTGAGCCAGAATCTGAAAATACTTTGTTAGGCAAACCATAGTTGTAAACATGATTTTGAAAAGCCAATAAAAATCCTTTAGAATCAGCTGAAGTCACTATTTCAACATTAATCATGTGAGACCAAATACATTAAAAAATTACCCCATAGGTTTTAACTTTGTCACTTCCATACCTTGTGAAATATGGTCCAAAGTAATCAATGAAACATACAGAAAAAAACCTCTTTATGGGATTCACATTCCACTCTCTATAGTCATTAGCATTAACTTTAACTGGTCTACTATTAAAACGTTTACAGTGGTAACATTCATTCACAACCTTCTTAACTGTTGAAAATCCCTTGAGCAAAAAAAATGCCGGTTTCAATTTATGTAGCACATAGTAAGTACCCGAGTGATTAAACTTCACGTGAGTGTCCATTATCAGTATTCTACCGAAATCGCTATTATTACTAATGAGTATTGGAGTTCTCGACATCATACCTTTAGACATCTTTCCCATTTTACATTTTACTCTAAGAATACCATCAGTGTCACAAAATACATTCATTCTACTAACTACCTCAGGAATACACTTTTTTGCTTTCCGTTTTGAAGTGAAAAAATCTTGTAAATCTGGAAAGCAATTCTGTTGATCAAGCTTTAGCAAATCATTACTGCATTTTTTGTAGCTTGCATCTAATAAGGCAATTGACTGCTGGCTCTTAGAATTTATTCTTAATCTTAATTTGTTTATGAAAAGCTTAACTTTCATTAGTACTTTAATTGCTTTGTCAAGTGAAGAATACTTAGTTAAATCAACAACTGTACCAACTGACATATCTTCAACACTTGCCTTATTTACAACCAGCTTCGGTATATCCACATCATTAATCATGCCTGGATTAGGAATTACAAGCCATTCTAGTAAATTTAAATCTTCCCGTAACATCTTGGGTCCGGTCAAGTAACAAGAGTTTCTTAACTTTGAGAAGGATACTAATCTAGTCGTGAAATCTGCAGCATTTTCATTTGATCCTACGTGAGCTAACTTCACCGAGTGTGTAGACTTACAGAGGTCGACAATATTTGCGATTCTATTATTTACATATACACTTCTCTTTTGAAGCTTTGTTCTCAAGTTCTCATAATCAGCTAGCCAACTTAAGGCAATCGTAGAATCTGAAAACAACATTATGTCATTAAATGCAATAGGCAAAATACAAGAAGTGAGCATTTTATACAGATCAAAAGCCCTTTGCAATGCATACTCTACTGCAGTGAGTTCGAGTACAGGCATAGTTCGCCCTTTCAGATTTTTATTCAGAATCTTATTATGGGCAGATACGAAGGATACCAACTTTGAATCGCTCTCCTGCAAGTAAATAACACATCCAATAAAGTTTTTACTCGCATCACTCATTACAATTATATCAAAATTAGACTTTCTGCTACCCATATATCTTGGTATCTCTAGCCTTTCACCATTATTGAATTGTGAAGCTATGTTTCTCCATTCATTTAGCTGAGCACCATGAAGAGAAGTATCCCATTTATCTACATAATCAGACTGTAATTGCCTGAGGAAGATCTTACATCTGTTTAAAACAGGCAAGTTAGTATTATTCAAATCAAATATACTCATTACTGAACTCAAAATCTGCCTAAGAGTATTGGCTTCAACATTTAATTTAACACATGTGGCCTTTAGTATATCATTATATCTGTCCCAGCACATGCCAAGAATTTTAACCTCTTGTGGAGTCTCTGTGCCAACTTTACAGTCAATGTCACGCTGAAATTGAGAATAATTAGTAACATACTGCTGCAATGGAAATTTATGCTGCTCAAATATTGTACTGGCTTCCCTGTGAACCATTTCAACTTCATCTTCATCTGCACAACCAATTAGAAAATTATCAACATAACTGCCTTGGAAGATTCTTTTTTTCAATTCCTGAATTTCTTCAGTATCACCATCTGTCTCCAATATTAGCATTTTATAAAGACAGCACTGCAACAGATATGGAGAAACAGACATCCCAAATATTACTCGCTTTGAGCGATACACAACTGGTGTAAAATCTCTAGATTCAACATCCTTAAACCAATAAAAGAGAAATTTTGAGGAATTCTCATCATCAATGGCCAATCTATGAAAGGCTTTTGAAATATCAAATCCAAGTATAAACTTGTCAAACCTCATCATGGTCAAGGCATCACTTATTTTAAAATTCTTGTTATAACCTGGGTGAATACATTGATTCAGACTAATGCCTTTACTGCCATCATGTCTTTTTTCTGCAAGATTCGCCACGTAAATAACTCTTACTTTCGTAGTATCTCTTTCTTCTTTAATTACAGGACTGTGGCTAATGAAGAAATATTTTGTAAATTTCCTTTTATATTCTTCAAAATCTTCAACTTTTTCAATGATTCCCAAATCAATTTGTGACTGGAAAACTTCATCAATTCGCTTTAGAACATTACTGTTCATGTATTTCTTCTTCAGACTACACAGAACCTTGAAAGCAAGTCTCTCATTTGATCCAAGAAGATCTTTATATCTAGTCAACCAAGGAATTGGTACGACATAAAATTTTTCAGAATCTCTGTAAATGTTGCATAAAATAAAATCTGTCACTTCTTGCTCAGTTTCATTAGTAACACATTCAATAGAATCCTCCTCTTCCATATTTATAAATATCTTACAATCATGACCCAACTGAGAATAATCCGCAACCTCTGCTATATCTGGCAGGCTTTCAAAATTATATATTCCATCAAGTGTTGGCACTTCATAGTCAAATCCATCAGAATCAATCTCCATAGTGCCAATGTATGAAGTAGTAGATTTTGTTTCTTCAGAAATCTTCCTATGAGACATCAAAGATGTATCTACTGCATCGGAAAGATTCTTTATCCAGTCAGAAATAGAACCAATTAATATTAGTTTATCATTAATTCTGTAAAAAGAAGTCAGTCTGTCTTTTTGACCTAGTACTCCACTCTCCATGCTCATCACACAATGCCAATCCTTTGCACCTATCAGTAGCTTTATATCATCAATGTCATGAATTCTGTTTACACCATTGAATTTATCATAAGCAACCTCTTTACCATTCTGCCTTAGCAGTTCTATTAATTTATACATATGAGGAGCTTTCATCTGAATTTTAATCTTAGGAATACAAATACAAGTAATTTCATAACTTACATCACCAATCTTAAAAGGAAAACTCACTGACTTGGTACAAATCTTTTGATTAGTATTAATGCCCTTGATAATCAAATGTATCTTAGGATCTACTACCTTCAAGTTCAAAAAATCTGCTAAACTTTCCTCAATAAAGGAATTCTGGATACCCGAATCCAAAACTGTATCCACTTTAACACGATCATATTCAGTCGTCACTGTTAGTAATGGTAATAAAGAATCAACAATATCCAAATGACTAGATGCTGTAACAGTTGATGGTATTTCATTAAAACTCTCGACAACATTACCCACCTTTGTGGTAGTTTGCTTACTATTACTAGAATCTGTTGGCTTTGAACTACACAAAAAACTCCAGTGTTTACCCCTTTTGCATTTGAAGCATACACCTGACGTCTGAAATCTGCACTCATTACTATTATGACCTGCTTTTAAGCATTTAAAGCACTTGTGCAATTCTTTCAATCGCTTTATTTTATCAGATACTTGCAAGTACTTTGTACAACTGGCAATTTTGTGATCTTTAGCATTACAAAGCATACATAAACTCCTGGTTAAACTAGTATTCAAACTAGTAGCCAACACTGCGGTTTTACATGGACTTTCTTTACTAATGTTTAATTGAGCGTTATACCTGCTGCAAGCTTCCAAAAATTTACCAGTGACCTCATCTAAAGTAGGATGAGACTTATTTGTGATCGCAACTATGATATCTTGAAATTTAGTAGGCAATGAAGACCACACAAAATAAAGCATAACAGTGTCCAAATCAATAGCATTATCTATCACTGCATCAATCAGCTTCTTAATATGAGCATAAAAAATATATGGATCATCCTTGCCCCAAACAAACCTCAAGTCAGTTAACTCTTTAATGAGGACAAACTTCTGAGGCATTTCATCAGCAAATGCTGCGATCAAAGTTTGTTTAGCCTGACCAAAAGTTTGCTGGGACACCTTTATAGAACTAATCATAGCCTTTGCTCTACTATGACATTGCTGCTCAAGTAAATTATACCTCTCGACTTCATTTAAATTATACGGAGCAGTCAAGTGTTCAAAAACTTCAAAAAATCGCTTACATGTAAATTTATCTTCCTTAGAATCTGCATAATACCGAGGCAAATTCAACTTGGGCAAATCAATTTTAGTTCTGCAAGGAGTTTTATTATCAATCTGTACGGAGAGATTATCAAGTCGAGATTGCATTTTGTTTGACAGTAATTTAATTTTACGATGATATTCCTCACAATCAGAATCCTGCCTATCCAAATCCTTCTGCGGAACTAAGGAGTCCAGTCTAACTTTAGTCAAGATCAAATCATCCAAGGTCTGCAATCTTTGACTGTAATCACTCAGAAAACTCAATTCTGTTTGTAATTCAGCTTTATCTAATGAATCAACAGCATTACACAATTTAGTATACAATACACTAACCTTACGGCGTATAGTAGTACGTTCACGCTTTTCCGATTCCGCCATCTTTAACTAACAGAAAACACCGCACAAATCAACTTTCAAATAAAAAATTAACACGTATAACGCGAGAGGATGGGGGACCTGGACACCGCCCAACTAGAAACGACCAACATTCCACACCAGTGCTTAAAAAATATTAATCCAAAGGTTCGAAGGACCAAGCGGAAAAAATGGGGAGTGGTCGACATATGTAAATATAAAATCAATATGTAATGACCACGATCATATCATTAAACCTTGCATTTTTAAGTGAAAAGGTAGAGATGGAAAAAATGCATTTTAAATATTTAATAAATTTAAATTTAAATGGTTAGACATTTATGAATACATAAATTAAAATTATATAAATTTCACTGTAGCAGCTGGTGGTGGAATGACGTAAACGAGTCTTCGAAATGCACCTTTACAAGAGATATTAAGGTTCACAACTGCGAGGGCTTAACCTTCTTCCTTTCACTCATCCGCTAAAAAAAATACAAAGTAAAGGAGAATCAACCACGGGAAAAATCAGAACAATAAATACAACACTAACAAAAAGTAACTAAAATAAATCAACAAAAATTCAACACTAATCAAAAATCAATTACTGTAATCGCATGACTAAAATCTACAATTTTCATATAAATCAAAATCTTGAAATCAACGAATCACCGAAAACAGCAATTAACAAATCACGAGATCACTCACGTAAATATTTGCTCAAATCACCACTAAATCACAACAGCTCTCAAATTATCAGTAGAACACCTAGCAAATTTAACGAGTTGTCAAATACTTAAATAAATTTATAGACTGCATAGAAATCACAGGTTCAATCTAGTAAGAATTTAATTAATTAAAATACTTGAAATTATTCTCAAAACACTGGCATATAGAATATGTAACGCAAGAACAAGCAATAAAGCCCCTTATGCTTACCCTGTTGCGATAATAGTTCTGGCGAGTGTGGAAAAAATAATTCAACAGACGATCATCGCTAAGCAGCGTCCGGATCCCATCCTCGATGAATTAGTGTGCAATTATTTCCATGGTAGAGGAAAAATCCATAATAGTTAATCCAGCGTGTATATACATCCTAAAGTCCACTTGAATAATGGAAGAGAGGGAAAGAGAGCTCCTCCTCACTCCCGTGTAAGGTTGCTGAAGACTGTGATGTGTGAAAAAACTTCACAACGACGTTAACGGCACGCAGATATAACTGGATATAACTACTGTATAGTAGTTACACTTCTGTATGCCAAATGTATCAATACTTAAATATTCAAATTAATAATTTGAAGTTTTTGCAATCACTCCCGTCTACCTCCGCTACCCCGGATCCCATCCCATCCAGCGCCCAGGAGATGTTCCGAATGCTCAAGGCTCTCATGGACAAGAAACTCCGTGAGACATACGAGTACATCAGGTCCAACATGGGAAGTTCAAAGCAGCCGAAAAGGATTTCGGTTAAGGACCTCCCGTCATGATGAGAGGCCAACCCCTGGAGGTATGCCGAGCACATGCCAATTACAACAGGCAGGATCTTCATCAGTGAGAATATCGGCTCGATTGTACTGGAAGAAGTGGAATTCTTCCCGAACTTTGAGGCTTATCCGGACTGTTATGTCCGACTTCGATCCGAACCTGCCTCTAAAGAGGAGACCGAACCGAAGGAGGTGATTGTGTTCGATCTCCCGAAGGCCCAGGCTATGCTGGCCAATACAGTAAAAAGTAGGGGTTTTACCTGCTCAAAACTTCCGGCGCTTAGCAAGAAGCACCCTACCTACGTCGCACCAGACGATGCGACCCTCCCCTTCTTGGAAAAGGCCTTCACTGCGGTACATAAGGCAGTGGAAGAAGGAAAACCTTGCCCTGCACTGGAGGAGTGCAGACCCTTCTCCCTGACTACTCCCCCGATGTTCGACACTGGAAAGATGTCCAGCATAAATTCGTGGTAGGAAAACTAGAACCTGACGTCGCTTGCTGTCAGTTTAACGAAGACCTCCCGAAAGTTAATGACCATCTCCTTCATCGGGAACATGACACGAAGGAAAGGCTCGCTGCATCCATGTCCCTCCAGGTACAGCTCGACGTCATGGCCGGTGACTCTAGGGTCGCTGACTACTACATGATTCTCGCCAAAACACATTTGGCGACCGTAGTAAAAGATCTGTACAGCTTCACGAAGGCTCGTAGAGCCTGTTGTGAATTCGTGTTCTCCAGTGCCACAGTGAGACACGAACCCCGGAGGCTGATTTCCTCCAACATCTGGGGTAAGCACCTCTTTCCCTCCATCCTTGTGAAAGAGATCACCAACAAGGCCGCCACGGAGAACAGGAACCTTCTCCACAAGTGGGGCATGTCGAAGAAAAGGAAATCCTCTCAGGACGATGGCCCTCAGCCTAAGAGGATATCCTCCAAGCCGAAACCCCAGCAACGTCAACAGAGACGGCAGTTTCCAGGATCCGCTACTCCCCAAGTGGCAGCTCAGCCACAGCAGACCTTTCAGCTGGTCACCCAACCGGTCTTGTCACAGTCGCCGGTTTTCACCCCTGCTTTCGAGCAACAGTCAACTACCTTTCGTCCTAAAGGTAGAGGCTCAAACAGAGGTGCAGGCAGAGACGCATCTTGCCATCCCTCCAGAGGCAGAGGAGGAAGGGGAGCTAGCGGCCGAGGCAGTAAACCCTCGGGACACCAGAATCAATGAAGTGCTTCCGGCGGGAGGAAGACTCCGCCAATTCCAGGATCGTTGGACATTCGATCCCTGGGCACACAGCATCGTCAAGAAGAGTCTAGGCTGGAGTTGGACTCAACCACCCCCAACCTTCCAGCAGTTCTTCCAACAATCAACCCCCCTTCTGGAAGAATATGTCCTAGATCTCTTGAACAAGAAGGTGATAAGGAGGGTAAAGTCAACCAGGTTCCAAGAGAGACTGTTTTGCGTCCCCAAGAAGGACTCCGACAAACTCAGAGTCATTCTAGACTTATACCCCCTCAACAAGTTCATAGCGAACAACAAGTTCAAGATGCTGACTCTCCAACAGATAAGGACCCTTCTGCCTCAAGGTTCCTACACGGTCTCCATAGACCTGGCGGATGCCTACTGGCACGTTTCAATGAACCACCACGCTTCCTCCTACCTAGGATTCCAACTCCAAAGGATAAGCTACGCCTTCAGGACCATGCCCTTCGGCCTCAATATGGCCCCTCGGATCTTCACAAAGCTGGCAGATGCCATCGTTCAACAGCTTCGCGTCCGCGGCGTCCAGGTGATGGCCTACCTCGACGACTGGCTGGTCTGGGCTCCATCGCCCGAAGATTGTCTAAGATCCTGCAACAAAGTTACCCAGTTCCTAGAACACCTGGAATTCAAGATAAACACAAAGAAATCTCGCCTCTCTCCCGCTCAGAAGTTCCAATGGTTAGGAATCCAGTGGAACCTTCAGTCACACCGCCTTTCGATCCCCCAGAAGAAAAGGAAGGAAATAGCAGGGTCTGTCAAACTACTGCTGAAATCCAAACGGATCTCAAGACGTCAGCAGGAACGAGCTCTAGGCTCTCTACAGTTCGCCTCAGTGACAAAACCAGTGCTACGTGCAAAGCTAAAGGATGCTGCGGGAGTCTGGACACGTTTTGCATCCATCTCTCGAAGAGACCTCAAAAGACGGCTCCCAAACAGACTTCGGTTATTCCTAAAGCCCTGGTCGGAAGCAAAGGCCCTGAAAAGGTCCATCCCTCTTCAACACCCACCTCCATCACTCCATCAGGACGCCATGGCTTGAGCCCAAATATATATATATATATATATATATATATATATATATATATATATATATATATATATATATATATAT
>NC_090741.1:92113115-92115359 GCF_036898095.1 Palaemon carinicauda | reverse complement strand
ATTCTCTCTCTCTCTCCCTCTCTCTCTCTCTGACTATTCCAGTCACCGGTTAAGATGGCATTGAAACAGTTACATTCTCTCTCTCTCTCTCTCTCTCTCTCTCTCTCTCTCTCTCTCTCTCTCTCTCTCTCTCTCTCTCTCTCTCTCTCTCTCTCTCTCTTAGTTATTACTCATTGGAATGTCTGAAGCTTTACCGGCAGCATCGGATCGGAAAACGATGCCCTAATCACTAGATAAAATAAATAAACCTCTTTCTTTTGAAGCAATAATGTATATGATTTTCATTAAAGGTTTCAGATATACCAATGAGGTATAGATAATTCAATATATATTTTCCAATGAGGTGATGAGATTTGAGTATCAGAAAACGGTGTTACTATTAAGTTTCCTCGATATTTTCAATCAAAAAATAACTCTGCATTTTCTCTTGCAAATTAACAAACTACTTTTATGTATCGTCTCTTCTAACGAGATATTTCTTTGTCTTAGTTACAGAATTTTGATCCTTGTTTCATTGATTTACACATAGTTATGATTTATGGGTCACATATTACTGTTTATTAGATTATCAAAGCTTCACGCCTTCTTTTCAGTAACCAGTATTTTATGCTCTTAATTTTTTTTCCCTTCTACCATTAACTAGACCATAAGCCTCAAGATATTTGATCAACTATAATCACTGGAACATAATGTTGGGTTGCAATGTTGAAAGGTTTGTAATAAATACAAAAAAAAAACTCTAAATCCTTCATTTCATTATATAACATCCAATTAAATTCGACACTACTGTTTGACTAACCATAGAAGAAGACATTTAACAGAAGGCCAAAAAATCTATTCACATTGTCGTATGTAATAAATCTGTCTAGACATTTATCAGAGCACATTTATGATAGCTTGGGAATATTTATGAATATGTAAATCTTTTTACATGAATTTCATGGCAACAAACATGAACGTGGATTTTTTTTTTTTGAATGAGATGATAAAATATAAATAAAATCTATCTAATACTGCTTCTTCGTCTTATTATCACCGACAGTAATAGAAATAAAAACATATTTCGAAATGTTTCGTTGATTCTTATAAGCATTCTTTCACTGGAGGAGTAATACCGGTTTTCTCTTGCCGTGTGAGAATATTCGTAAAAGAGCAATCGATGGTTTGTGACCTTAATATATAGGGATTTGTTTTTAGAGTTGCCACAAACTATAATACGTTTCTGGGTTTGTTATCTGTTGTGGACCTAAGAAGTAGGAGTAGCCACAGACTATAAAACGTTTCTCGTCGGTTTGTGATTTGTTGTAGACCTGAGACAGCAAAGTATCAAATGTTCTGTCGAAAAATTGAGATCACATGATAATGTAGAATTCTGAAAGTGTTTTAACTAAATGGAATCAGTAATTATGTTGATGAATAATAACCACAAAATAGAATTTCTTTCAACGACTTCAGAATGTAAGTAAAGTGGAATTTTTATGGATATTGAACACCTTTAGCCATGTGTTACCAGAACCTCATACAATGGATTTTGACTACAAAAAGTCTGAAATATTGACTTCAAATAATCATCTTTTTTTATTACAAATTCTGACAATTAAATTAGGATTTCTAAAGATGATTTCTGTTCGCAGTATCATGAACTCTTTCAGCGAATTTAACCATCAGAAAATCCGAAGTTTTAGCGATATTGACATTGGAAATTCTGTCGTAGACTCTTAACCGAACACGACATTATGACAGTAAATTATCAGGTATTCTGAGGACACTTGTGGTCATAAGTTATTAGAGAATCCGTTGACGAACTGTTACCAAAAGATTATTAGGATTCTGTTCACGATTTCTGGTAAATGATTATCGGAAAATTTATTTTGTGTTCCGGTGAATGAATATTTAACGTAGTGTTTCTTAGTTACATTAGAAGAACAGACTGTTTCATGAGGCAGACTGTGTTTATACATTATATATATATATATATATATATATAATATATATATATATATATATATATATATATATATATATATATATATATATATATACGTACATATATATATATATATATATATATATATATATATATATATATATATATATATATATATATATATATATATATATACATATATATATATGTACGTATATATATATATATATATATGTATATATATATATATATATATATATATATATATATATATATATATATTTATATATATACGTACATATATATTATATATATAT
>NC_090741.1:92080615-92095615 GCF_036898095.1 Palaemon carinicauda | reverse complement strand
TCAAGTAATGGCAATATCATGGCTAATAATTGTTGAGGTTAAATGATTCAGGTAACACAGAGGAAAGCAGATAATTCCAAAATATTTATATGAATGTCAACTGGACTACTAAGACCGGTTAACCCTTGTTACTATATATATATATATATATATATATATATATATATATATATATATATATATATATATATATATATATATATATATATATATATATATATATATATATATATATATATATATATATATATATATATATATATATATACCATTGTGGTTGAAAAGGTCAATAGAATTAACTAATCATATCATTCCGCTTCTGTTCCTAAAAATTACCGGTGTCAATGATATTAGATATTAAGATGCCAGAAAACTCTCAATCAATCAATCAATCATAAAAGTAACATGGCATTGTTGAATTAGCGATTGTAAGATTTTTACTTGTAAATTCGATCCAAGCTAAAAATTAAATCAATATTATAGAACCCATCCTCACTTATATTATCGCTGGTATATGCGTATACCTTTTTAAACAAATAGTTATACGCTAATTGAATCTAGATCCGTCTAGTAAAGTATCCCGAAAAGTGTTATTCTTTCACATGAACTATGATTCCAATACACCGATGCCTTTTGTGTTCACCTGCCAATATGACTGAACAGCTTTGCATTTATAAAAAATATAGATTCGTTACGCCCACATTTTGCATGTACTCTGTGGAAATCTCTCTCTCTCTCTCTCTCTCTCTCTCTCTCTCTCTCTCTCTCTCTCTCTCTCTCTCAGATGCAATATCTCTCCACCTTAATTAAGAGTAGCAATTATGCTGCATTGCTTCCCACTAACATGTCCTCAGCTGTATAATGGAAAAGGAACATTTAAGATGCTTAAATCAACATATCTTCATCGTCGGTAAGACAATTCATTAAATTTTAAATCTTCAAGGTTGTAAGGGCACAGTTATATTGGAATTTCCAGTTAATAACTGGTCAGTATTTATATAATTTAAAATTGCTGCTCTATATTGTAATATATTAGATTTGGATCGAGCTACGAATGTATACTGTTTTTCATATATTGTATAAAAATCTTGTGAATTTGAGCGATGGCCTTCAAGTGAATCTGAATTTGGAATTCATCTCTTGAATCTGATGTATACATTCATGCTTGCCCCATATCCTGCACCTTCAAAGAGAGAACAAAAACTCCCCTAATCAAAAATTATCTCTCAACCAAAGACATATCTGTTTATAATAGTCTATACGTTACTTCCATAAATTTTTGACAGGCTGCATCAACCCTGGATAGGTACGCACCTCGGACACCCCTTTAAGGGTATACTCGGACGCGCGCGACCCCGACGCCAAAAAAAATTCTTGAAAAATCAGTTTTTGCAGTAACCTCCTTTTTTCTTTTGCCAAAAAAAAACTTCAATGAATGTTTAAAACAACCGTAAAGATAAATACTACTCATCTGCAGAAAAACTGTTTATTATAAATATTTCAAAAAATTAAGTAGAAAAAAAAGACCTTACATAAAAATTCATAAAAAAAAGTTTATACATATATACACAAATCCTTTTAGGAATTGATTCTTGAATGTTTAGGACACATCTTGATGTATTTTGGATGAAGTCAGACCCATGGAGGTGAAGATCTGAAATGAGAAAAAAAGGGTAACTTTTTTTGGCCCAAAAAATTTGTCCAAATTTCATAAATTTTTTTGGGTACCCAAATGAAATAGGAAGTGGCTAATTTTTTTAGGGAATAAACATATGTTATCTTAAAATAGAAATATGTAAAAAAATCTTCATTATTTTGTAAATTACATTTATATCAGGGGCCATATCTAAAGGTAATTTTTTGAGTACTTAGAAATTTCGTAAAAAAATACACATATTTAATATATAATATGATATTTATGCAGGTAAAAATATACCAAAATATCCCAAATTCTATAGGGAACAAGAATATATATATAGATAGGGCAACTTACGCTTCGGATATGTCCACAAAATGGCCGCCAACCACACTGACTCAGACTCCCTAATCTGCCACTTGAAATGTAGGAAGGGTATGTCAATTTCAAGGTGTTATTTACTAATCTAATTATTCTTGGATATGCATAAATATTGTATGGTGGGTTGCTGGATAATTGTCGATTATTTTACGACTATAAAATTAAAATTCTGACCAAAAAAAAAATTTTTGAAGGGAAATAAAATCGAAAAAAAAATGTAAAACAATATAATATTATAGCTAAAAAAATTTGATGATATTCAATCAAAAAAGAAGTAAACAAAATTTTCCGACAAATAAACATCTAGAGGAATCATTACTCTGTGATAGTTCCTTAGTACGTAGTAATTTTGAAAGAAATGGGAAAAAACGAAAAAGTGGCAATCGCAGGAAAATCGAACACATACCTATATATACGCCATATCTGGCTAAAAATAAAGATAGGCATGGGTAGCCAGATCATCTAGAAACACTTTCCAACACTATAAAAAGACAAGTTTTGCGACACTACTTGCCAATTCCTTACGGTAACATGACTAAGCAAAAAAATGCAAAACAAATAAAAAGGGGCACTCGCAGAAAAATGGCCAACATTCTAATATACGGCATTTCAGAAAAAAAAAATCAGCCACGTACTAGGCAAACCATCAAGGCACATTTTCCGACAAATAAACATCTAAATGAATCATTACTCTTTGATAGTTCCTTAGCACGTAGTAATTTTGAAAGAAATGGGAAAAAAAACGAAAAAATGGCAATCACCGGAAAATCAAACACATACCTATATATACGCCATATCTGGCTAAAAAAAAGATAGGCATGGGTAGCCAGATCATCTAGAAACACTTTCCAACAATATAAAAATATAAGTTTGGCGACACTACTTGCCAATTCCTTACAGTAACATGACTAAGCAAAAAAATGCAAAACAAATAAAAAGGGGCACTCGCGGAAAAATGGCTAACATTCTAATATACGGCATTTCAGAAAAAAAAAAATTCAGCCACGTGCTAGGCAAACCATCAAGGCACATTTTCCGACCAATAAAAATCTAAATGAATCATTACTCTGTGATAGTTCCTTAGTACGTAGTAATTTTGAAAGAAATGGGAAAAAACGAAAAAATGGCAATCACAGGAAAATCGAACACATACCTATATATACGCCATATATGGCTAAAAAAAAGATAGGCATGGGTAGCCAGATCATCTAGAAACACTTTCCAGCACTATAAAATTATAAGTTTTGCGACACTACTAGCCAATTCCTTACGGTAACATGACTAAGCAAAAAAATGCAAAACAAATAAAAAGGGGCACTCGCGGAAAAATGGCCATTCTAATATAGGGCATTTCAGAAAAAAAAAAATTCAGCCACGTGCTAGGCAAACCATCAAGGCACATTCTCCGACAAATAAACATATAAATGAATCATTACTCTGTGATAGTTCCTTAGTACGTAGTAATTTTGAAAGAAATGGGAAAAAACGAAAAAATGGCAATCACCGGAAAATCGAACACATACCTATATATACGCCATATCTGGCTAAAAAAAAAAACATAGGCATGGGTAGCCAGATCATCTAGAAACACTTTCCAACACTATAAAAATATAAGTTTAGCGACAGTTCTTGCCAATTCCTTAAGGTAACATGACTAAGTAAAAAAATGCAAAACAAATAAAAAGGGGCACTCACGGAAAAATGGCCAACATTTTATTATACGCATTTCAGAAAAAAAAAATTTCAGCCACGTGCTAGGCAAACCATCAAGGCACATTTTCCGACAAATAAACATCTAAATGAATCATTACTCTGTGATAGTTCCTTAGTACGTAGTAATTTTGAAAGAAATGGGAAAAAACGAAAAAATGGCAATCACAGGAAAATCTAACACATACCTATATATATGCTATATCTGGCTAAAAAAAAATAGGCATGGGTAGCCAGATCATCTAGAAACACTTTCCAACACTATGAAAATATAAGTTTTGCGACACTACTTGCAAAAAAAAGCAAAACAAATAAAAAGGGGCACTCGCGGAAAAATGCCCAACATTCTAATATACGGCATCTCAGATAAAAAAAAAGACATGCACGTGTTAGCCCAACCATCAAGGCACACTTTCTAACACATAAACATGAAAAAAAATCAATAATATACGGCAATTCCTTACTACGTAGTAAATTTTTAAAAATATTGAAAAAAAACAGAAATTGGCAACCGAAGTTAAATACCCAATATACCAATAACTACGTCGTATCTGACAAAAACAAAGTCACGCATGGGTAGCCAGATCATCTAGACACACTTTCCAACACTAAAAAAGCAAAAGTTTTACGACACTATTTGGCTATATCTTACGGAAAAATGACTTGGCAAAAAAATGAAAAAAAATGAAAAAGGGGCACTCGCGGTAAAATGCCCAACAATCTAATATACGGCATCTCAGATAAAAAAAAGACATGCACGTGTTAGCCCAACCATCAAGGCACACTTTCTAACACATAAACATGAAAAAAAATCAATAATATACGGCAATTCCTTACTACGTAGTAAATTTTTAAAAATATTGAAAAAAAACAGAAATTGGCAACCGAAGTTAAATACCCAATATACCAATAACTACGTCGTATCTGACAAAAACAAAGTCACGCATGGGTAGCCAGATCATCTAGACACACTTTCCAACACTAAAAAAGCAAAAGTTTTACGACACTATTTGGCTATATCTTACGGAAAAATGACTTGGCAAAAAAATGAAAAAAAATGAAAAAGGGGCACTCGCGGTAAAATGGTCCTCGCGGTGATGAACGACATTTTAACTAAAAAAAAATCATGCACATGGTAGCCAAACAATCCACAAAGACTTTCCATAACTGATAACCTATACAAGTTGCACCATTCTACGACAATTTCATAATACGTAATAACTTTGATAATTATGCAAATTACCTTAGAAGGGTAAACTCGGTCGCGCTCGACCCCGACGCGTCTCAGAAATCGGGGAAGGAGTACAGCTACAGCAATGCCCATCTGGACACTACTAGAGCGTGTAGGCGAGACACCTACTGCAGGTCGATCACCCACAAATTCAGTCACGGGGGTGAGTCACGTGAGAAAAACCTTTTTTTTTTTTTGATGCTCGGGGTCGCGGACGACCCACCGTACCGTTCCAGGGTTAATATTTCTCATAAAAAAATTAAGATAAAAACATAAACAAAATGGATCCTCCTCATGTCCAGGTGCCCACGAAAGACCACGACCTTGACTAATAGTAAGAAGCCGCTCTAATTCTTCGTTTCGAGGTGAAAAAAAATAAATTCTGAATCTTACGGCTTTCAGCGCAGGAGCACTTGGAGTCGTCCCAGGCAGTCCAAGCTGTGATCTCACAGTCGATGGGGCAGTCCACATAACACCAGGTCTCTGAGGGAGATGGTTTCAGCTCACGAGGATAGTACTTGGGGAAAATGAGAAAATATCCAACTACTATAAATATACCAATGAAGACTAGCTGGCATCAAAGAACCATCAGATTTGGATGAACAACGAGTAGTAGAAAAACTCAAGGAGGATCATCTGGTCTTTTCGTCCACAGGAAAAGAAGGGGTAGAATTCATAAGGGGACAAAGTGAGCCAACTCAGAAAGTAAGTAAATAAGCTAATGAATAAATTATACATTTGCCAAAAAGGAATTTCAAGTACAAAAAGGAACATTGCCAATATGAAACTTAATCGGTAAGATGATTTGAACTCACCAGTGAGCTACGGAGATGCCGTTGGAATCAACACAGGAGACTGGTCGATTCCTGACCCCCTCCCCATAGGAGGAATGGCCCAAGGGCACGCAGGACATCCACTTTCCCACTTGCCAAGTGTATTACAGGCAAGAGATTCCCGCTGTATTCCTCCTCCCGTAGAAGTGGGCAAAGCGATTCGCTATCCACAGGACTTCTGGCAATTTCCCGTGTTCTATAGCGGACTTGGTCTCGAGGACGTCCCTGTTGAGATGAGGTAAAAAAGGGAAGTTTGGAAATATATATATATATATAAATATATATATATATATATATATATATATATATATATATATATATATATATATATATATATATATATATATATATATATATATATATATATATATATATATATATATATATATATATATATATATATATATATATATATATATATATATATATATATATATATATATATATATATATATATATATATATATATATATATATATATATATATATATATATATCCAGTAACGCTGATATCACACCATTTCTCGCTTAGGGTAAAAAGGGAGTAGTCATATCTTGGAGAGGAGGTTGCATGTGTTTTCATATCTATGTAAATGTTTAGTCATCATTATTAATGGGTAGCGTACACTAGTGTATATATAACGGATTTTGAGCGAAGCGAAAAATCTATTTTTGGGTGAGATAGCTATGACCTCCTGATGGGAGGTTCCTTCAGTAGCTTCCTAAGGGTATATATGACTACAGTAGATATTTCCAGAGAATTAAACTAACGGTTTCACAGAATTCTAACTTCTGGTGTGAGTACCCATAAGGTTTCCCTTTAGGATATCGTATAATAACAGGGGACGTATGCTTGACACGCCACATAGCTATCTGCACCCCACCTAGCGTTTACGCTTTGAGGGGGAAGTGTGGCAAGTATGGGAGCAGCCGTTAAAAAACTCTCCTCCTTTGTTACTGTTACGGTACTCGGCGATATCATATCCGGCCGCCCTGTTGGATTGATGACGCCAGAGCGCGCTTTCCTCATTCCTTCCGGCGTATATGCCAGCCTCTATGATTCAATAAGATTGGGAGGGGCCTGACAAGCCAGAATAGAGAGCAAGGGCGGGTCCATCAGCATGTCATGGCTATCTCACCAAAAAATAGATTTTTTGCTTCGCTCAAAATCCGTTTTTTTGGGCTTAAGCCAGAGAATTAATGTATCGTGGATTTTTTTCCTTTTGTAGTGCCTTTGACTTCTAAACAATATTCCTTTGGTCTGATGACCACAGAGACCCGTGACATATCCGTTACATATAACTTCAGATAAGCATATACCATGTTATTGCTTCCGGCCCCCCTGGCAGGGAAGTCCTATTTTGACGTAAGGAACCTCTTGAAGTTACTTGATAAAGGAACTCACCTATTGTTGGAGATCTGGCCGGTCTCATGGACAGATCGAAGAAGGTAAGTACAATTGATTTGGAACAAATTATCTTGGTCTAGGTGAGTATGCATCAAGAAGAAGCAATATTATAACCATGATTATAATAACATTCAAATAATAAGGTAATAAACATTCTCTAACAGTGTTTTTATTTCATGTGTGAGGGCGAAATAAGACGTAGAGGGTAACAAAATTATATTTTATTCAATAAAATAAGAATTAACATGAAAAGTAAATTTCAATTAGAATGCAATTAGAAGCATAGACTAAAGACATCAGAAGGCGTGGGTGTGGAATCTAAAAAGGAAGAACTTGCCATTACACATATAAGTTCCAGGGGAACTATAAAGCCTTTCTAAAAAGTCTTATATACACTTAATGTTAAAAACATTTGGCACACGTGTTTTTGTCTATGTTACTTCACCTTTGTAGAAGAACAGTCGTTAGTGTCACAAGGTGTCCCTTAAAATCACTATGTTTCGCACTAGGGTCAACACAGGCACCCATGGAGTTAGAGTCCCGAATAACTCACTGTTCTACGCAGCACTAAGCAGCAGGTTTTAACACACTACCTGCTGTTACCACTTAACGCTCAAGTTCGTGCAAATACTTTGCGTAGTGTTTGAAAAACACACTTGAGGATTCCCAGCCCGTGAAAGATCGAAGACTTCCGAAATCCATTGCCTGGAAAAGAACAGGGAAGAGGCGACTTTCCTGGGATCATGAACTGCGGGTGTACTGTCAGTATCTGTTTCTTCGAATAAAGTAGGTAATCTTCGCCCTTTGTTGTTTGAGTGACAAATCAGATCGCGATGTTTATCATTTAAAGAGGTGTCCCCCGCCGAAGTCTGAAGTTCCTCGAAGATAGACCTTTAGATTCTCCACTGGGCATAGAGAGACATCTTCCTTCAGAGGGCAGATTCTCCAGGGGCCCCACCTATTGGTGGGAAGCTCATTCATGGCGAGAAACGTTGGGTCAGGGAAGAGGGTAAGTTCGCCTGTCTTAGCGAACTGTATCTGGCCCTCTTCTCTAGATAAAGCCACAATTTCACGGACTCGGGCTCCCAAGGCGAGAACAAGAAGGAAAATCACTTTTTAAGTCAAATCTTTCAGAGGGTAAGACTCATTGTCCAGACTTGAGGCAGAACGGAGCACCTTATCAAGAGACCAAGAGATGGGTCTCGGTGGAGGTGCAGGACGGAGTCTAGCACATGCCTTTTGCAGCTTGTTAAAGATGTCGTTGGACAGGTCTATCTAGAAGGCATAAATTATTGGTCTTGTCAAGGCCGATTTGCAAGTAGAAATCGTGTTGGCTGCCCAGCCTTGTCCATGAAGGTGAATAAAGAAGGACAGACAAAAGTCTATAGAGATTTCTGAAGGATTTTTAGCCTTGGCCATGGACACCCATTTCTTCCGGGATGACTCGTATTGCCTTCTGGTAGATTTTGTTTTGTATTCCTCTGGGAAGTCCAAACATTTCTTTGGGATCCCAAAACTCTTCATCACGGGTAGGGAGAGAAAATCACAAGATTAAGGTTTTCTTTAATAAAGCGAAGACAGTCGACTTCTGAACCTGCTGGGAGAGAACTGGGTCTGGCAGAGGAATCAGCTTGGGTTGTAACTCCAAGATTAGAGGGAACTAGTTGCTACGGGGCCACTCGGATGCCACTAGGGCTGTTGTTCCTTGGAAGGTTCTCAGCTTGGTGAGGACTTTCAGCAGAAGGTTGGATGGAAGGAACAGGTAAATATTGGACCATCTGTTCCAATCCAGGGACATGGCGTCCACCGCTTCCGCTCTGGGGTCCTCGTATGTGGCCACGTAAAGAGGAAGTTTTTTGTTGTCGCTTGTTGCGAAGAGGTCGATTTGAAGTTCCGGGACTTGACAGGAGATGAAGGAGAATGAGTCTGCTTCTGGGGACCATTCCGACTCTATTGGGGTTGTCCTCGATAAAGTGTCGGCCATCACGTTGCGGAATCCTTGTACGTGAACTGCCGAGAGGTGCCATCTTTTCTTGTCCGCCTAGCGGAAGATAGGCAGTAACACTTGATGGAGTTGGGGCGAGCTTGAGCCCTGACGGTTTAGACATCTGACCACAATGGCACTGTCCAGAGATAGGCGGATGTGGATTGAGGGACGTGGAGACAGCCTCTTCAGAGTAAGAAGTACCACCATGGCCTCCAAGATGTTGATGTGAAACGTCTTGAATAGGGGAGACCATGTTCCTTGAACTTGTCGTTGATGGGAGTGACCTCCCTATCCTTCTAGCAAAGCATCCGTGTGGATAACGACTGACAGAGGCGGTGGATGAAGGGGAACTGATCTTCTCAGGCTCTTTCCCTCCGACCATGGTTTTAGGAGTAAGCGAAGCCTGGTTGGCGGAGGTTTCTTGATATCTCTTCGAGCGATGGATGCGTATCTTCTCCAGACTCCTGATTCATTTTTTAGCTGTGCTCGTAGCACTGGGTCTATCACTGAGGCGAACTGGGGGGACTTCTTGAAATCCGTTTGGATTTTAGGAGTCTCTTGGCAGATCCCGATATTTCCTTCCTTAACTTTAGAGGGATAGAAAGACAGTGTGACTGAAGGTTCCAATGGATTCCTAGCCATTGAAACTTCTAAGCTGGACACAGTCGAGACTTTTTGGTGTTGATTTTGAAGCCCAGATGTTCGAGGAACTTGGTCATGTTGAGTCCGAAGGGCATAGCTCTGAAAGGGGACTGCCTTTTCTGAAGCCTGAATCCTAGGTAGGAGGAGGCCTGGTGATTCGTTGGAATGTGCCAGTAGACGTCCGCCAAGTGTATTGAGACTGTGTATGCCTTGTGAGGTAGTAGGGATCTTATATGTTGAAGAGTTAGCATCTTGAATTAGTGGTATACTATGAACTTGTTAAGAAGGGACAAGTCCAGAATGACTCGGAGTTTGTCGGAGTCCTTCTTGGGAAAACTAATAGTCTTTCCTGGAACCTTGTGGACTTTAGCCTCTTGATCACCTTCTTGTTCAAGAGTTCTAGGACATATTCTTCCAGGAGGGGGGGGGGGGGGCAGTGTTGGAAGAATTGGTGGAAGGTTGGAGGTGGTGTTACCCAGTTCCACCCTAGTCCATTCTACATGATGCTGTGAGCCCAAGGATCGAAGGTCCAATGATCCTGAAAATGGCAGAGTCTTCCTCCCACTGGAGATAGGCAGTAACACTTGATGGAGTTGGGGCGAGCTTGAGCCCTGACGGTTGAGACATCTGACCACAATGGCACTGTCCAGAGATAGTCGGATGTGGATTGAGGGACGTGGAGACAGCCTCTTCAGAGTAAGAAGTACCGCCATGGCCTCCAAGATGTTGATGTGAAACGTCTTGAATAGGGGAGACCATGTTCCTTGAACTTGTCGTTGATGGGAGTGACCTCCCTATCCTTCTAGCAAAGCATCCGTGTGGATAACGACTGACAGAGGCGGTGGATGAAGGGGAACTGATCTTCTCAGGCTCTTTCCCTCCGACCATGGCTTTAGGAGTGAGCGAAGCCTGGTTGGCGGAGGTTTCTTGAGATCTCTTCGAGCGATGGATGCGTATCTTCTCCAGACTCCTGATTCATTTTTTAGCTGTGCTCGTAGCACTGGGTCTATCACTGAGGCGAACTGGGGGGACTTCTTGAAATCCGTTTGGATTTTAGGAGTCTCTTGGCAGATCCCGATATTTCCTTCCTTAACTTTAGAGGGATAGAAAGACAGTGTGACTGAAGGTTCCAATGGATTCCTAGCCATTGAAACTTCTAAGCTGGACACAGTCGAGACTTTTTTGGTGTTGATTTTGAAGCCCAGATGTTCGAGGAACTTGGTCATGTTGAGTCCGAAGGGCATAGCTCTGAAAGGGGACTGCCTTTTCTGAAGCCTGAATCCTAGGTAGGAGGAGGCCTGGTGATTCGTTGGAATGTGCCAGTAGACGTCCGCCAAGTTTATTGAGACTGTGTATGCCTTGTGAGGTAGTAGGGATCTTATATGTTGAAGAGTTAGCATCTTGAATTAGTGGTGTACTATGAACTTGTTAAGAAGGGACAATTCCAGAATGACTCGGAGTTTGTCGGAGTCCTTCTTGGGAAAACTAATAGTCTTTCCTGGAACCTTGTGGACTTTAGCCTCTTGATCACCTTCTTGTTCAAGAGTTCTAGGACATATTCTTCCAGGAGGGGGGGGGGGGGGGGCAGTGTTGGAAGAATTGGTGGAAGGTTGGAGGTGGTGTTACCCAGTTCTACCCTAGTCCATTCTTCATGATGCTGTGAGCCCAAGGATCGAAGGTCCAATGATCCTGAAAATGGCAGAGTCTTCCTCCCACTGGAGATAGGCAGTAACACTTGATGGAGTTGGGGCGAGCTTGAGCCCTGACGGTTGAGACATCTGACCACAATGGCACTGTCCAGAGATAGGCGGATGTGGATTGAGGGACGTGGAGACAGCCTCTTCAGAGTAAGAAGTACCGCCATGGCCTCCAAGATGTTGATATGAAACGTCTTGAATAGGGGAGACCATGTTCCTTGAACTTGTCGTTGATGGGAGTGACCTCCCTATCCTTCTAGCAAAGCATCCGTGTGGATAACGACTGACAGAGGCGGTGGATGAAGGGGAACTGATCTTCTCAGGCTCTTTCCCTCCGACCATGGCTTTAGGAGTGAGCGAAGCCTGAATGGCGGAGGTTTCTTGAGATCTCTTCGAGCGATGGATGCGTATCTTCTCCAGACTCCTGATTCATTTTTTAGCTGTGCTCGTAGCACTGGGTCTATCACTGAGGCGAACTGGGGGGACTTCTTGAAATCCGTTTGGATTTTAGGAGTCTCTTGGCAGATCCCGATATTTCCTTCCTTAACTTTAGAGGGATAGAAAGACAGTGTGACTGAAGGTTCCAATGGATTCCTAGCCATTGAAACTTCTAAGCTGGACACAGTCGAGACTTTTTTGGTGTTGATTTTGAAGCCCAGATGTTCGAGGAACTTGGTCATGTTGAGTCCGAAGGGCATAGCTCTGAAAGGGGACTGCCTTTTCTGAAGCCTGAATCCTAGGTAGGAGGAGGCCTGGTGATTCGTTGGAATGTGCCAGTAGACGTCCGCCAAGTGTATTGAGACTGTGTATGCCTTGTGAGGTAGTAGGGATCTTATATGTTGAAGAGTTAGCATCTTGAATTAGTGGTATACTATGAACTTGTTAGGAAGGGACAAGTCCAGAATGACTCGGAGTTTGTCGGAGTCCTTCTTGGGAAAACTAATAGTCTTTCCTGGAACCTTGTGGACTTTAGCCTCTTGATCACCTTCTTGTTCAAGAGTTCTAGGACATATTCTTCCAGGAGGGGGGGGGGGGCAGTGTTGGAAGAATTGGTGGAAGGTTGGAGGTGGTGTTACCCAGTTCCACCCTAGTCCATTCTTCATGATGCTGTGAGCCCAAGGATCGAAGGTACAATGATCCTGAAAATGGCAGAGTCTTCCTCCCACTGGAAGCATTTCATTGCTTCTGATTTCCCGAGGGTTTTCCACCTCAGCCGAGTGCTCCCTTTCCTCCTCTCCCTCTAGATAGATGTCAAGAAGAGTCTCTGTCAGAGCCTCTACCTTTGGCACGAAAGGTAGTACACTGCCTTTCGTAGGCTGGTGTGAAGACTGGTGACTGAGCCACCACCGGCTGAGGCTGGAGGCTATTCTGGTTGGCCACTACTGCGGGCACAGGAGTGGAAGAAGTAGAGGGGATGGAATCCGATACAGCAATGGAATAAACAGAGGGGGCACAGGCGACCTCGCCCTCAGAGTCGGGAGTCTTCACATGCTCCTCTTCCTCTTGACCCTCGGCCATCAGGGTCCTTTCGGTGGTGTCCGACATTTCCGACATTCGTTCCACCTCATCAAGATGGAATTCTTGAAGTGTGTCCGAAACGTCCGGTTCGACCGTCAGTTGGACGTAGGGGATCTCAATCTTGAGAATGACTGTATCCGCAGATGCCTTTGGAAAGAGCAAAGCTCTCATTTTCTCATTTGGAAGATAGGGCCCCTTGGCGTTCTTATGGAAACCCAGCACCCATTTGCGCAGTTTCTCTCGGGCGATGTCCCTGACCTCCGCTGATGGGGGATCCTCCAACACCTCATGGAGCAGGTCTTAGCAAACAGTGCAAGCCTACTGGTCCTAATAACATAGAGTCCCTTGGGGGATGGAACAGCTGGCATGGGTTCGGCACGCCAGGTGGCAGTATAAATCTGGGCGTCGAACGCTGCAGAAGGCGCTCTCACGCAGTAGGTACTCATCCTGTAAGAGAAAGGGGCACATGAGTCTGTGGAAGTCAGTTACAAAAACTTAAAGTAATCTTAGATTAGTATCAAAGTTATACAAACTTATAATATAAGATTCCTTTCAAGTGTAAACTTATGATAGGTAAACTGGAAAGAAGCAGAAAAGACACATACTTGTTCAACCCGCCCAATCAATTGCCGTGACCCCACGCCATAACTAATTCTAAGGGCTCCTCAGGAGCCTAGAGAGGAGGAAGGAATATCCACATTGGATAAAGCGAAGGTCAGACTTCCTCCGGGGAATTAATCATGATGAGAGGGGGGGGGGGGAATCTGGGTTCATTCAGCATAGAAGAAAAGGGAGAGAATGATTCCTCCCTATTCAGATTAGGTCCCGGAAAGGAGCTATGCATGGATGCACAGGGTATGCTGGAAGAATTTACTGCACAACTATACAACATAGTTTACAGTCTAGGGTATGTACTATACCATAGATGTACTGACTATCGTATATAGCTATGCAATAGTCACTGCTGGCACCGGGCCGGCAGGAGGGAAGTGACAGTCCACTGAAGTAAAATGATTAGGAAGCGCGTCGGGCGCCAGCAAATCTCCATCGAGGGGAAACCCTTCCCAGCCTTCAGTCTATGTGGGAGAGAGAGGGTGAAACCTTCGGGTGATGGCAGATCGCCGGCAAGTCGGCGGCCCCCGGCAGCCGGCACGCAACCGGCGAAGGTATTCCAACACTGACGTCAATCGATGAGACAGAGAGGATACCGGTTTATATTGACGGCGGTTGCCGGCAGCGTAGAGGCGGCAGTGGACCGGCACTGGTAGAAAGAGAGAAAGGATAGGAGGAGAAAGAGGTAAGGGCAGTAACTCAATACCCAGACCTCGTCTTCCTCCGGAAGGAGTGTTAAAATGAAAGGGAGAGGGTAGCTACCTTTCATCAAGCAGCAACAGAGCCGGCAGCCGGCTAGGGTTGCGGGTGGCGGCCCAAGGGAGGACCGAGGAACACTCTAAGATAGGGAGGCCTTCCGCCGACAGACCGACCTGTCGTATGCTATCCCATAGTTCGACTATATGCGGGAAGCGTAGCAGTCCGGACTAACCAACGAAAGGACCGAGCTGAACCTACAACCCGCCGGCACGCGGTCGAGATGTAGGACGGCGGACAGAGGTGTGATGGCTAGGCCAACACAAAAGGACAGAGGGGGGAGGGGCAAGGGGCCTGAGGAGGAGTGTAGGAGGAGGCGTAACCCCCACCGACACTATATATATATATATATATATATATATATATATATATATATATATATATATATATATATATATAATATATATATATATATATATATATATATATATATATATATATATATATATATATATATGTGTGTGTGTGTGTGTGTGTGTGTAAAGTACATGTGTGTGTATATTTTCTCACAATTGGATGGAACCATACTTATTTCAAATAAAATACGTTGTATCTACCAATTCAGGTGCCTGAGGCCCCAATATAAGAT
>NC_090741.1:92065615-92073115 GCF_036898095.1 Palaemon carinicauda | reverse complement strand
CGTTCAACAATTGCAAAACATACCCAGGAAGAACTACATTCAACAAGAAACTCGAACGATACATCGCTAACAAAACATCAAGAGAGAGAGAGAGAGAGAGAGAGGACGTGTCGACATCACGCAGATCCATATATAAGCTAAGTACAGATTTTTTTAATTCATTCCAGTTTGGGCAGTGAAGTATAGTTATAACGAGTCGTTAGTCGATTATTACTGGGGTGAGTGAATTGCTAATCTTTGTTAAAGGAAACTCCGAATTCTCATTTAGAATTTCTCTTTCTTTGTGCTAATTCCTTTTTCTTTCAGAAATTCTCGGGGAATGATATGGGATTAGTGACATTGTTTGGGGAATTTTGTTATACATATGCGTTTACGCAGTGGGCGTCTGTACTCATATAGATATTTTGATAGAATTGCAAGGGGTCGAAGAGATAGGAAAAAAAATACAGCAGTCATGACTCCTCCTGTCAGCCCTTCCCCTGGACCTAGTGGTGTAGGCCAGACTAATCCTCCTCCAATTGTGACGCTTGTAAATGCCAGGTCAGCAATCCTTCCTTTTCAGGGTCGAGTCAACGGGTTCTTGCCACAAAATGTGGAGTCATGGATTTCATCCGTCGATGCCCATTTAAATGCCAAACAAATCGTAGACCCTTTTGTACAATTACAAGAAGCTAAAAGTTTTATAGATTTTTCTAAGGGGGATGCGAGTGCGTATTTAAGAGGTGTTTCATTTCAAGAAGCAGTTACTTGGGATGATTTCAAAGTTAGATTACGCGCGATCTATGGGGGTGAGGAAGCCTTGGATGTAGTATTAACGTTACGAAATACACTTAATCAAGCCACTATGAATCGGCTTAATGTTATTGAGAGAGCAGCTCTCATAGCGGATAGGCTTAACGAATATCAGGACATTTTAGGTCATTCCACTTGGGTTACTAACGATAACATCTCCGTGAAAGATTTTTTACGATTAATGTATTTAACTTGCATGACACTTATGTTGCTTGAAGCTTTAGTGCGGTGTTTTGATAAGAAGTTAATGCCTGCAAGTACGGAATTGGATGTCTATAAACAGATAAAGAAACACATGTCCAAGTGTCCAGATCTCGATCCCGTGTTAACTCAAGTTTTTGCAAAGAATGAAACAAAACCACAAGCAGTGAACGTAGTTAGCAGTCCAGTAGCGGGAATGACGTGTTATAACTGCAAACGTCAAGGTCACATAAGCGCAGACTGCAGAACGAAATTTTGCTCAATTCACAACACTACAACGCATTCATATAGTCAATGTTACTCGCGTAAGACACAACAATATCCCAGAAATACACAGTCAATTCCACAGTCAGTTCCATATGGAAATAAAAAGAAAAATCCTCATTTTAACAATAAGAAGAAACAACCAAATGTCAATGCAGTTCAGAGTCCAAAACAAACAAACACTTCTTCAAATATCGCTGAGCCTGGGCCGTCAAACCAGACCTCGCAAGGTCAGACTAATTTTCAGAATGTGCAGAGCAAAGCAAATACCACATAGTTAACTCTAGAGGGGAAGAGAGTGATGTTGGGTCAAGGTCATTCATGTCAACATCAATAGTATTGAATAATCAATTTAATGTTTTATCAGATAATTGTGAGACAATAGATTTTCCTATGAAACACACGGCCGAATTAAGTAAAACAGTGCATGCTCCCGTAGATTTGCAACGAATTCATACAATAATAAGCCAAAATGAGTTACGGCCAACCTTATATGCTGTAAATTTAGAACACAAATCCTTTATGTTATTTTTTGACTCTGGTAGTCCACGTAATATTATGGATTTGAAGACATATTATTTGTTGTTTTCGAACTTTCCGATTGAAAAATCAGGAATTAGACTTTCAGGTAAAGGAAATAGTGAATTAAATGTCATAGGCATAACTCATGTTCAGTTCAGAATCGGTAATCGCACGTTTGCCGATACATTTGTTGTTGTAAAAAACATTAATATGTATCCAGCTGTAATTATAGGATACCCATCTATGGGAAATCAAAACATTATCTTAGCTCCTGCCAAGCACGGCGTGTATATCAAGGGGAAATTCTATAAGTCTTCTAATACCTTAAAATCAGTTTTGGATAAAAAGGAGATGACAAATGTAACCGTAACGTACGTTGAAGAACCAATAACTTGTCTCACAAATAAAGAAATAATATACGCGACCCAGCAGAATTCTCGTTCACCCGTAATATCATCTTGCACGCAATCTATCGAACCAAACATACATTCGAATTTAATAGTGCAAATAAAGAAAACACTACCGTGATCTGAAATATTAATCCTTTCAGATACTTTGAAAACTAACGGATTGTCTGTCACACAAGCTATTTATACAGTAGGCTCACATCAGCAATGTAATATCGAAGTCTGTAATCATTTAAATAACACTTTAGTAATTCACAAAAATCAACATATCTTGGATGTAGAAGTTTATAAACATCGTATTCTTACCGTTGCTGAAATCAATCACTCTCAATCAGTTGCGGATGAATCCCTTTTGCGATCTATTAAAAATAAAATCAGTAAGGACATTCAAGACGAAGAACTTCAGCAGAAATATTTTGAACTTTTAACTAAATATCAAGATGTCTTTTCCACTACGGATGGATCCTTAGGAAAAACAGATGTGATCGAGCATCAAATAAGGTTAAAGGACAAGCAGAAAATTATATATGTACCCTCGTACAGACTCCCTATGAAATTCCAGAATGAAATAAATGATGAAGTAGGTAAAATGTTAGAGGAAGGAGTCATTAGAAAATCAAACAGCCCTTATAATTTTCCTTTAATAGTTGTACCGAAAAAAGATCGAACATGGCGTATCTGCGTCGACTTTCGTCGTCTAAACGAGGAAACGATCCCTGATCGATTCCCAGTGCCATGTACTGACAATATTTTGTCTTTGTTAGGTCAGAATAAATATTTTACCAGTTTGGACGTACTTAAAGGCTTTCACCAGATATCATTAGAAGAAGATAGTATCCCATACACAGCCTTCAGCACAGCCAGGGGACATTATGAATTTTTACGGATGCCTTTTGGTTTACGTTGTGCTCCTATAACATTTACAATAATGATTAACATAGTGTTTGGAGACTTGTTAGGGGATATATTGCATGCCTATATGGATGATCTTGTAATCTTTTCCAACACCTTAGAAGAACATCTACGTAAGTTAGAACTAGTACTACAGAGATTAAGACAACATAACTTAAGGGTAAAGATTAGTAAGTGTGAATTTTTCAAAACAGAATTAATATATTTGGGTTTCATGGTGTCAAGCCAAGGTCTTAAAGTAGTCCATGATAAGGTGTCGGCTATACGTAATTTTCCCATACCTACTAATGTCAAGGGAATACAGCAATTTCTGGGTTGTAGTGGATATTACAGGCGTTTTATACGCAACCATTCAATAATAGCCGCTCCTTTAACTGATCTTACGAAGAAGGGCGTAGATTTCATATGGTCTGAGCAACATCAACAGGCGTTTAATACTTTGAAAGATGAACTGTGTAGTTCTCCTATCTTAAAATTTCCTGACTTCGGTAAGGAATTCTTCATTGCAACAGACGCCTCAGACCTAGGAGTAGGAGGGGTATTGCTTCAGCAATATGATAAACAATTTTTCCCGATAGCTTTCTATTCTCGAAAATTGAGAACTTCCGAAAGTAAGTATGCAGTAATAGACAAGGAAGGGCTAGCTATTGTTAATTCGCTAGTGCATTTTAAATTCATAATGTACGGTTATCACGTTAAGGTTCTTACTGACCATAAACCACTAACAGAGTTCTTTAAAGGCTTCAACCACAGCCCTAAACGAACTCGGTGGCATTTGATCATTCAAGATTTTGGCGCAAGAATCGGGTATTTACCTGGGAAAGCAAATATCATTGCGGATGCATTATCACGCAACCCCGTGTCATCTTGTACGGAGCCTTTAGCTGAATGAATAGATATATCAACATCCATGCTTATTGTAAAAACAATATCTGAACAAGAAGATTTAGGCTGGAGCGCTGAATTGTTACAGACTGAGCAAAGAAAAGATCAGAAAATAGAAACAATTATAAATGCTTTGAAAGTCAATCATAAAGAAAAGGAATATATAAAGTATAAGCAGCAGAATTATATAATTAAAGATAATATTCTGTGTAGGACTGTGACAAGGAAAACCCGCAATACACCACATGTAACTAACGACCAGGTAGTAGTACCAATCTCACTTATTTCCACTGTCCTGAATTGGTTGCATTCAAATCCATTACATGGACACCCGGGGTTCTCATTAATGTCACAGAAAGCCAAATCATTGTTTTATTGGCATACAATGCTTACAGATATAAAAAGACACATAGCTAATTGTCGCACATGTTAGGAAAACAAAGGGCATACGAAAGCACCTGTCAGCCTAGGAGCTTATCCTTTGCCCAATCAACCCTTTGAAAGAATACATTTAGATTTGTTAACAGGATTTTACGAGTCAGACAGAGGAAATAAGCACCTCTTAGTAATTATAGATGCTTTAACTGGATATACAGAACTAATAGCGCTTAAAACTAAAACTGCGATTGAATGCGCTAGGAAGTTTTACGAGTGTTATATTTGTAAACATGGAATTCCACACATAATAATCTCAGACTCGGGTGGTGAATTTAATAATCACTTTCTTACCTCATTGTGTGAATTCCTCAACATAAAGAAAATAAATACCATGATATATCACCCAGAGTCGAATGGGCTAGTGGAAAGAGCAAATAGGAAGATATTGAATATATTGAGGGTAACACTAGGGGGATCAGACCCCAACTGTGATATTGCAATACCGGCGGCACTGAGTACTCTGAATCATTCATATCATATATCAATTAAAATGTCACCGCATGAAGCATTGTATGGTACCCCAGTTAGAACACCTTTCCATGTATCAACTCCTACAACTAATCTATCAAATCCTTTAAAAGAATGTATAAATGCAAGTATAAGTCGATATGATATCCTTCGAAAGAATTTAGAAGAATCACAAATCATAATGAAAAGGAATCATGATAAAATAGCGAAACCAACTAAAACATATACCGTGTGTGATAACATATATATTCAAATCAATGTACGAAAAGGGCTCAATTATAAACTAACACCTAAGTTTGAAGGTCCATTTAACATTTTGGAAACATAAACGGCCAATAGGTTTAGAGTTCAAAACGTATCCCAACCCACGGATGAGAGAATAGTACCATTGGCTTACATAAGAAATTAAAAAGAAAAGAGAGGAAAAGAAGTGAGGGAAAATTTTTTTTTTATTTTTATGTGATTAAAAGTTTTCTTTTTAATACAGGAGTAATTACATATATTTTTTCTCGTTACAGGTTTCCAAGATTAATTTTTTGTTGTTGGGAGTGATATTGTTCGCTCAGACATTTTTCTCATGTGGGATGAGCTCTAAAACTAAAAATAAATGTTTTAAATATGGCAATATAGTTGAAAGACAAGAAGACATTTTTATTACATCAACCAACGTAATTGTAGAAGTGAATATGCAAGCAATTTTTCAGGTGAAGTATAGATATGAACTGACTAACTTATCGATATCACAGATATCGTATGCTTAGTTTATATTAGACTCGTCACAAACTCGGAAGACACCTGCATCCGGTGACGTCACAAACTACCACACGCTGAGACAATGTGTTGACGTTTAAGAAGAATGTCATATTGTCGAGGTTTGCATTGTATGTCCTGTTTATGATTTGAATGACTACAGCAAGTCCCACGGCTAGCTCCTTCAACCAACATGACATATTACCTCATGTGTTTTAAACATGTAATATTAACTATTCTAATTATTACATAAGCTCGGCCAGCTATCTCAATTTTTTCACAAAAATTTAACAACAAGCCAAAACATGGTTACTTGGTGTGACTGGACATATGTATTATTCTTTGTTTAACTTTAGCCATAATCAACCGAGGACGAATGTCCTAATAGGCACATTAAAAAATAATAACAACAATGCATATAAAAAAGATATTACCAAAGCAAATAGAAAAATGCATGATAAAACAAAGATCATATATATGGTACATTGCTAGCAAATGATTATATGGTACCAAAAAAAAAAACTACTGACTTATATATGATTCGGTAACTTATTAAAGAATAATTGTTACCATTGTCAGAAACATAACACTCAATTTTTTAGTGCAAAAACACGAATTCCTGGTACGTACACGTACCACGGTTTCGTACATATATATATATATATATATATATATATATATATATATATATATATATATATATATATATATATATATATATATATATATATATATATATATATATATATATATATATATATATATATATATATATATATATATATATATTTATATATAGGGCTGATATATTTTATTAGATGCCCATAGATTCTGTTGTATATTTTTTTTTCCTCTTTTCTTTTTTAAAATTCCGGCTTATATATTTTTATTAGATGCCGTGAGAAAAAATGATTTATATCTTTTTTTTTTTTTTCAAATGTTGTTTTTAAATGTATTTCTAACAATGCAAATGTAGAAAATTTCCTCAATTACATATTACTAGCGTACTAACAGCTTTTCTTACAAACACTTCCCGACAATTTACTCCTTTAGCGAATGAGGTGGCCACTCAAACGGCTTTGAATTGAATCAAGTATGGAGTATTGTCGGGACTAGGCGAATCGTTCCTTTATAGCTGCTTGCTGTGCCGTAACCTACGCCAAACAAGGATGTTCACGGCGATAAATATCACCACCGTGATACCCAATCCTGCTAGTAGTATGTGGTGAAGGATTTCCTTATAAGTCGGTGACAGGTGGTCCCTTTCGGTAAGTTTCATCAACCGCTTTGCCACATGTCCGTTGTACGGGAGAGGAAGTGCTGGCATTTTAGAGGTCCACGTGAAGTTCGCGAAGTAGGCTCGTTCTCTGATGATTGTCCGTAGACCAGTCACCATGGAATTCGGGGAAGTCCCGACACAACCATCTGCTGCGACGAAGATGTGGCTGAAGGACGTGGATCCATCAGGGCATGATACATTGAAGCCGTCCTTATCGTATCGTATCCAAGAGCCATTGTTCAGTCTGCAATTGAACTCATTATTGTCAAAGGGATAAAGCTTCTCCAGACAATTTTCACTTGTATGGGAGAGAGCACCGTCTAGCACTATACCTAACTCGCATGAATCCATTAAGTTTTTATGGAATTCAAATGAGTCAGCTGTACATATTTTTCTATCCATTGCGTCTGAACAGTGAGTTAATTGATTTAAGTCTTTAATGACCGTATATGTTTCCTTGTCTGGGGAAATCAATACGTGTCCTGTCAAACTGGATATTACTGGATTTGAGTGATTCGTCATGAAAGTTGAAAATGGTGATATCCTGTAAGATTGCCAAGCATCAGAAGAATCAAAGGGAAT
>NC_090741.1:92040615-92048115 GCF_036898095.1 Palaemon carinicauda | reverse complement strand
AAGGCAACAGGACATAACAAGTTTACAAGACAGACAATGTCACAGAGGAAAACCGGAGACGTGAATTTTCATGTTCGTTTTAGTGCGAGGGAAGAGCGCAGATACAAGCATAATATATACAAAAGGAATTATGTACAATTGTATGACACACTGGTGGTACATGGCTCCCCCCTAAAAATGACATACTGTACATGTTAATTAGGGCGTCCTGATCTAGAGAGGCAAACTGTAGGCGGGTCATCTGGCAGAAGATAAGCAGGTTTTAGACGATCAATGGAGACCCAGTCTTCTTTGCCCCGAATGTTTAGGAGGAATGCTTTCGGACTGCGTCGGATCACAAGGAAAGGGCCCGTGTAAGGTGGCGTTAGTGGTGGCTTGCTGGTGTCGTTGTGCAGGAAGACGTGCGTTGCAGAGTGCAAGTCCGTTGGTATGTGATGCTTCGCTGGGGGCTTGTAAGTCTGGTGGCACGGAGTAAATTTTCCCACGACGTGACGTATGCGTTGGAGATCCTCGGAGGAGGTTGTAAAAGGAAAAAATTCGGCAGGGACGACCAACGGGTCGCCATACACCATTTCAGCTGCCGAGACGTCGAGGGCGTCTTTAGGAGTGGTCCTTAGTCCCAGGAGGACCCAGGGAAGCTGAGTAAACCAGTTGCAATCGTTGCAGCGGGACATCAAAGCTGCTTTAAGGGTGCGGTGAAAACGTTCAACCATTCCATTGGCAGCGGGGTTGTAGGCCGTTGTCTGATGTAGGGTGATGCCCAGGAGATTCGCTAATGACGTCCACAATTGAGAGGTGAAAATGGTTCCCCTGTCAGAAGTAATATGCTCAGGGATACCGAATCTTGAAATCCATCCAGAGAGTAAGGCAGATGTACATGAGGCGGACGTTGCAGTTTCCATGGGAATGGCTTCAGGCCAATGAGTGGAGCGGTCGATGACGGTAAACAGGTAACGATGTCCTTGTGATGTGGGTAGGGGGACTAAAACGTCGACGTGAATGTGTGCGAAACGACGCTGAGGTTGAGGAAAGGTGCCCACTCCTGAATCCGTGTGTCGCTGTACTTTGGAAGTAGGGCAAGAAGTACAGGCGCGGACCCAATCTTTAGCATCCTTAGAAATGCCGTGCCGAATGAACTTGGCCTTCAGCAGCTGTACAGTAGAACGGCACGAGGGATGTCAAAGGCCATGAATGAAATCAAACACCTGTCGGCGCATGGGAGCAGGAATCCAAGGTCGCGGTCCACCAGTACTGACGTCACAGAGGAGGGTGGTGTTGGAATCTTCGGGGGGAAAGTCTTCCCAACGGAGGGACGTGCAGGATGTCCTACAAGCTGGATACTCTGGATCCTGTCGTTGGGCTTCAGCCAGGGCGTTGTAATCCAATACCAGTTGAACGGCAGCCAACGTGTTTCTTGACAGGGCATCGGCAACGGGATTCATTTTCCCAGGGACGTATTGGAGGGTGCAATTGTATTCAGCCACGGCGGAGAGATGTCGGCGTTGATGGGCGGACCAGGCGTCAGACTGTCGAGTGAAGGCCTGCACCAGAGGCATGTGGTCAGTGCGAAAAACGAAGGGCGTACCTTCTAAGAAATGGCGAAAGTGACGGACAGCCAAGTGCACCGCCAGCAATTCTCGATCGAAGGTAGAATAACCCGATTTTGCCTTGGACAGTTTTCTGCTGAAGAAGGCCAATGGGCGGGGTGAGCCTTTGACCACCTGCTCGAGTACTACGCCAATAGCGACGTCGCTGGCATTGGTGGAGAGAAGGAGAGGGGCGTGTGGGATAGGAAAAGTGAGAGCCGCAGCAGTTGATAGGGCCTCCTTTGCATTGCAGAAGGCTGCTTCTTGAAGGGGACCCCACTTTAGGTCCTTTGGCTTGCCCTTGAGGGAGGCGTAGAGGGGAGCAAGATTGGCTGCAATGGCTGCCAGAAAACGGTGATAATAGTTGATCATGCCCAAGAATTCCTGCAGAGCTTTGACGGTCCAGTGCGTGGGGAAGTTCTGAACGGCTGCTACCTTCTCAGGGATGGACTCCTTCAGGAGTGATACGGTGCCCTAAGAACGACACTTCGTTAGCGCCAAAGGTACACTTGTCGTACCGGACTCCAAGGCCGCTTTGTTGCAGGCGGTCGAGCACGATGTGCAGGTGACGGAGGTGTTCCTCTTTTGAGGAGGAGAAAACCAGTATGTCGTCCACATAACATACACAGAAAGGGAGGTCCCCTAAGATGCCATCCATGAGAAGTTGAAACGTTGCCTCAGCATTACGAAGGCCAAAACAGGAGTAATTGAAGGTGTATGTACCAAACGGAGTGGTGATGGTGGTCTTGGGGATGTCTTCTGGGTTCATAGACACCTGATAATACCCCTTCAGGAGGTTGAGCGTAGAGAAAACCTTCGCTTTGTGCAGGTATGAGGTCACGTCGCCAATGTTTGGGAGGGGGTAGTTATCCGGTTCTGTTTGCATGTTCAGGAGCCTGTAATCCTCGCACGGACGGAGGGAGCAGTCTTTCTTCAGAACGATGTGTAAGGGTGACGACCTTTCGGCAAAGGCCCATTTCCTCCATTTCGGCGAACGTCTGTTTGGCGGCTGCCAATCGTTCCGGTGCCAGACGTCTGAATTTTGCGAAGACTGGGGGTCCCGTCGTCTTGATATGGTGATAAATACCGTACTTGGCAGGAACCGTGGGCGTTTGGCGAAGTTCTGGACGGAAAACCTCCAGGTACGACGTGAGGAGGTGGGCGTAGGCATCCGTGGGTGCACTGATGTGGAGAGCGAGGTTAGAGGGGGCGGGTTGAAGAGGTGTCGACAAGTACGAGTCTGCGTTGACCAATCGTTGGTGGGCGACATCGGCCAGAAGGTGGAAATGAGAGAGGAAATCCGCACCGAGGATTGGCATTGTGACGTCAGCAACGAGAAACTTCCAATTGAATTTACTCTTTCCGAACGATAATGTGAGGTTCTCGTAACTGTAGGTGGGTATCGCAGATCCGTTGGCAGCTACCAAGCGGACATCGGCCTTTGTAGACAGACTACGTCGTGCCTTGAAGAGTTTCCTTGGCAAAAGAGAACGACAAGCACCCGTGTCTACCAAAAATCGCACGCCCGTTCCTGCATCCTGTAAAAAGAAAAGATTAGAAACACGGGAGGCCACCGCCATAAGCGATCGCCTACTTACACGTTTTTTGGCCATTGACAATCCTTGGCACATTTCTTCGTGGTTGCCCCGAATCTGAAGTGGTAGTAGCAAAACTGCGGCGGATGGGAGGTAGTAAGTGGCTGCAGAAGTCGTTCGTTGGGGCGCGAGCGATTAGTGGGTGGTGGGCGGCTTTGTCGCCGCTTCAGCACGTCACGGGGTAGGCGTGTATGTCCTACGGCATTCATGTCACCTTCGGTTGACGTTGAATAGGCATCCTCGTCGTCAGGGGTGGAGGTGTTGATGGAGGACTTGAAGTGGCTGTCCATAAGGGCGTCGGCTTTGGTCATCAAGTCCTTTATGGGTAAACTATCGACATCGGGTATGGCAGCGCCTACAGGTTCGGGTAAATGGCGTATCCAAAGGGCACGAAGTAGGTTCACCTCACGAGGAGAGCCTTCTGCGGCAGGTTGAAGGTGAGCGATACTGGTCATTTCCCTGAGGGCAAGCGAAGCCCTTTGATCCCCCAACGGTTGTTGCGAGAGCTGAAAAAGCTTTGCTATACGGGCGGCTGGCGACAGCGAGTACTGCTGCAGAAGGTATGTTTTGAGGGCGTCATACGCTATTGGGGTGTCTCCTTGTTCGCAAAGCCAGTCGGATATTTCTGGGAAGGTGTCCTCGGGTATTGCCACGAGAACATAATCCGCTTTGGTGGTTGAGCGAGTCACGCCCCTGATACGAAACTGGACTTCTGCGCGCTGAGACCAATCAAACGCCTCTCCGCTGGCAAACGATGAAAGTTTGAATGGAGCGGCCGCAGCACCAACTGCCGTAAAGTCCGCCATAGTACTACCAACGATGAAGGGGCGAGGGGGTGGGGGTGGAAGGCGCTGGGAGCGAGTCGACTTCCGGGGTCACCAATGTGACGGGCCGAGAGAAGGTTGTGAACTCAAAGGCAGGATGCAATCAACTGAGTTATAATATTATAGAACACTCTCCTTTATATACAAAACCTCAAGGCAACAGGACATAACCAAGTTTACAAGACAGACAATGTCACAGAGGAAAACCGGAGACGTGAACTTCATGTTCGTTTTAGTGCGAGGGAAGAGCGCAAATACAAGCATAATATATACAAAAGGAATTATGTACAATTGTGTGACACACGGTTGGTACAGTCTGTACATTTTTGAAGACCGTTGAATATGCATGCTTGTGATATCATAATTATTTGCGCTTCTGTAATTAATTTTATCTAATGATAATAGAATCTTGGAGCTCAAATGTTATTATTCTAAAAAAGGGATAAGAATTAAGGGTAAATGGATAGTCACAGAAAGAAATGTAACCTAAATTTCTCAAATCTTATATCTTCTTCTGATTTCAAATGACACTCATCAACTGGACTCTTCCATGTTTTACTTCGTGTATATTTGATAAAAGAATTGGGTAACCTTTTATACTTAAAATACGTAAGATCAGGAATTTTGTCCTAGTTTCAGTTACTATTCCCTTTAAGGTTGAATTTTTTTCACTTTCTTCATGGTTACACTCCAGAATTTCCTATTTTACTTTCTTCTTCTTTAAAAAAATCGGAGACAGTAAAGGTGCGTTATCAGCCTCCTTATCATCCTACTAATTTTCCAACAATTTATAGATAGCTGATAGCGTGTACTATTTTGAAGGAGAAGGATATATAACAAGTGTTAATATGTAGTTAAGAATTGCCCACCTGGCGTGGCTGGAGCCAAAGTTGCTGAACAGTCTTCAATAGTGCATAAACCCCATTTCGACCAAGATCCAACAGCACAGTCTCTTTCACAGCCCACCTTGTGCCTTGGAAGAGAGAAAATCATGTCATTAGAATTTAACATTTCATTAATCGCTGGTTGAACACGCACATTACATACACACAAATATATTGGTGTGTGTATATATATATATATATATATATATATATATATATATATATATATATACATATATATATATATTTATAGAAATATATGCATATATATATATATATATATATATATATATATATATATATATATATATACACACATATATATATATATATATATATATATATATATATATATATATATATATATATATATATACACACATATATATATATATATATATATATATAATATATATATATATATATATATATATATATATATAAATATATATATATATATATATATATATATATATATATATATACATACATATATATATATATATATATATATATATATATATATATATATATATATATATATATATATATATATATATATGTCACAAAACCCCTAACATGCGTTGGTAGCTGCCCCCCAAATTATGTAATATAAAGTGTTAATGGTCCCTGTAATATTCTAATTGTGTATGAGACTTTTTTGTATGAAAATTCCACAATATTAGCCGTTTCACAAAAATGTATAGAAAGGCTCATCAACAGTGCGCCAAACTTCCCTTCGTCTCCTTCTGTAAAGCTCAGTTATATTTCATAAATATTAAGGTCCCTATTTTCCAATACATCTATCTTAGTAATCATCTAAACCTTTGAATTTCCCCCTCTTTTCTCTAGGTGTTCCTCTTCCATTCGTTCCGCATGAACAAACCAATTTAAATCCATGAATCAAGTTCTTCATATCGAAAATATTTTAAATATTCCGATACGTAAGTTAGCTTTGTATATCAACAGCTTTAACTTCTTTTCTTCGAATTACATTCGCCCCCCTCATCTTATTAAAGAGAGCTTAGCTTCAGAATCCCTCTATGAACAACTGAGGAGGAAATAACAATTAAAAAGGTAGAATTATAATTACAAGAAAGGTACATTACTTTTGCACCCTCGACGGCGGCTTGACATGAATACATAGGTCGTCGTGTACTGGGGTCTGGTCAGCAGCCCTGACACAGGTAAGCTGATGTGTCTGAACGCCACCCCCACAATCAATGGGTGACTCCTCCGTCCCCGCAGAGGCCATGCATGGGCCCCAGGCTGAGCTTACCCATTGAAATCTGAAAGAATGGGGCAAAGAGGGTGATGACTGCAGAAACTGAGAGAGAAAGAGAGTCAAAGAGAGGAGGAAGAGATTTTACTAATTATGCAGATTGACCGTACACTGTGGCTATCCAACACGACAGCCTCATTTAAGTTTAAGAAGCATTCTCAGAGAGAGAGAGAGAGAGAGAGAGAGAGAGAGAGAGAGAGAATAATACTTGAAAGAATGGAGTAAATGAATTAAAGATATGTATATTTTATTTTTACCTAAAAATTTTACTTTGGTATCTGGGGAAACAATGAGGAATTTGGGGATGGTAACATAGGTACGTGATAAAAACCAAAAAAAAATTGGGAATGAAAACACTGCTACCTGGTGAAAGAATTAGGAGTTTAATGATGAAAAAACTTGTACTTGGTGAAAAAATGGGAAGTTTGATAATGAAAACACTTGTACTTGTTGGAAGAATGAGAAATTTGGGTATGATAATGTTGGTACTTGAGAGAATAGTAAATTTGAAGATGAAAACACTGGTACTTGTTGAAAGAATGAGGAATTTGGGTATGATAATGTTGGTACTTGTTAAAAGAATGAGGAATTTGGGTATGATAATGATGGTACTTGTTAAAAGAATGAGGAATTTGTGTATGATAATATTGGTACTTGTTAAAAGAATGAGGAATTTGGGTATGATAATATTGGTACTTGTTGAAAGAATAGGAAATTTGAAGATGAAAACACTGGTACTTGTTGAAAGAATGAGGAATTTGGGTATGATAATGTTGGTACTTGTTGAAAGAATAAGAAATTTGAAGATGAAAACACTGGTACTAGTTGAAAGAATTAGGAATTTGGAGGTGAAATCACTGGTACTAGGTGGATGAATGAGGAATTTAGATATGAAAACGGTGTCATTTGGTGTAAAAATGAGGAATATGGGGATGAAAACTGTCACTTGGTGTAGGAATGAGGAATTTGCGGATGAAAACAGGGTCTCTTGGTGTAAGAATGAGGAATTTTGGTATGAAAATGCTGATACTGGTTGAAAGAGTAGGAAATTTGAAGATGAAAACACTGGTACTTGTTTAAAGAATGAGGAATTTGGAGATGAAAACAATTATACTGGGTGGATGAATGAGGTATTTGGAGATGAGAACTGTGTCATTTGGTGTAAGAATGAGGAATATGGGTATGAAAAGTGTCACTTGGTGTAAGAATTAGGAATTCTCGGATGAAAACAGGGTCTCTTGGTGTAAGAATGACGAATTTGGGGATACAAACAGTCACTTGGTGTAAAAATGAATGATTTAGGTGATGAAAACACTGGTAATTATTGAA
>NC_090741.1:92028115-92033115 GCF_036898095.1 Palaemon carinicauda | reverse complement strand
AGAGAGAGAGAGAGAGAGAGAGAGAGAGAGAGAGAGAGAGAGAGAGAGAGAGAGTACATGTTTAATATGATCGTAGGAAAAGATAAAATATTAAACGGTTTTAATTAAAGTCAGCTCGAGAATAGTTGCATTCTTGAGACAGGGAGAGAGAGAGAGAGAGAGAGAGAGAGAGAGAGAGAGAGAGAGAGAGAGAGAGAGAGAGAGAAGAGAATGGAGATGAAAAATTGTTTAATTCCAATGAACTTGACTGCACGTATTAGCATTTTTGCATTCCTCTTCAGAAGTGAGTAGCTTCTTTTTGGTGATAGAAATCTCCTTCTCGGGAAAATCCTCACTAAAGTGACCCTGAATGAAGTTGGATGAATCCTCGAAGTCTTTGGGGCTTGGTCCTAGAAATGAATTGTAACTCCGACACCAGTCTTTTTTGAACGAGAGACCCAGAAGACCCAGCTTTGGAGGTACCCAAGCCTCTGGCAATTCTGCTCTAGTTCTCTTACCTGCTCTTTCACCTCCAATTCCAGCTCCTCTGTGGCCTTCCAGCAGTTTCGCTTGTCTCTTTTCGGACATCATCCCTTCACCCTTGAGGGCTTGACAGGGCCCCCACTTTCCCACTCTCAGTATCACATTTTGGGAAAGAGCTTCCAATAATGATTCATCACGAATAAGAGAGGGGGAAATGTTCAGGCAGTCACCATGGCACGGACGGGATTGGATAAGATCTTGGCAGCCTTCTCCCCCTTGAGATGGCGCTACAAGAACAGTGCGCTTGCGATGGCTAAAAGAATCTTGGCAAGAACAGGACGACCACCTACTCCACGGGCCCACGATGCAGTTTTGGGGACAGGGGTTCTTGCAGTGGATGGCTCTGGCTGGTGATGGCATGCTGCACTCTGAGTCTGTATAAGATATGCTGCCATGGACTCTACAAATGACGAATCTCAAGCGATACCCTCGGCATAGACCCTCAGAGTCCATGATGTGTTCTTTATCCAATATGCAGGGAGACCAATTACCAGCTTCCCATTTTCCACTTGAAATGATACATTGGTATTCAGCTTTATCATTCTTGTCTATATGAAATATCAATACATATACATCTGTGTTTTATGGTAAGAAAAAGAAAGATAAATGTTATTAAGAATATGTGTAATTATAACCAAATCCGTGTGCTATGTTCAAATACATCTTTAGCAGTAACATACTCATTATACCGCTAGATATCCTATTAGTGAAGTTAACGAAGGTTGGCTCTGATCAGAAATTGCATGGGTAACCAGAAATAAAATCAGGTGCCACTAGCAGCAAGGGGCAGCACATTAGATAGCAACAACAGTTGATAACTATTTGAAGAAAACTGGAAGAGCAATAGCTTGTGATGCGAAATACCTTAAGGGAAATGGCGAATAGTGAAAAAAATATTTTGTTACCATTCTTTAGGAAATTCTCTTTATTAGGGTGTTTTTTTAACCACAACTTATAGAA
Source organism: Palaemon carinicauda (assembly GCF_036898095.1). Lineage (NCBI taxonomy): Eukaryota > Metazoa > Arthropoda > Malacostraca > Decapoda > Palaemonidae > Palaemon > Palaemon carinicauda. The sequence continues at coordinate 92,031,633 of NC_090741.1, read as the reverse complement.
CAATATCAACTCCATACTTCATCTGTTGAATATTGGATAAACTGCTTGTGCAGAAAGCTTCCATAGTAGCTTAGGACATTCATGTCACTTAGGACATTGAGTTGCTGTACACACACTTTGCACTATTCAATTCTCTATTAGAAGAAAATTCATGCTTCCAATATATATATATATATATATATATATATATATATATATATATATATATATATATATATATATATATATATATATATATATATACTGTATATATATATATATATATATATATATATATATATATATATATATATATATATATATACATATATATATATATATATATACAGTATATATATATATTTATATATATATATATATATATATATATATATATATATATATATATATATATATATATATATATATATATATATATATACATACATACATAAAGTTTACTCTTGGAAGTATATAAAAAATTTACAAAGATATTAGGCGAATTGGAGGACAGGTAGATTTTAATCAACTGAGAGAACTGGCAGGTGGTAGAAGTTAGTATTCAACAAGTGATCATGTCCATGTAATTACCAGCTGATAGAAAGATCAAATAAGTATGACAAACCATTATGTATATGATTTATGGACTATGAAAAAGCTTTAGATTCTGTCAAATCTCCAGCAACAATGAAACCCCATCAAAAGTGCAAAATGGATGAATTTTATGCTTGAACACTTGAATATATTTATATGGGTAGTACAGTATTTATAACCTTACATAATGATAGTGAGAGAATTCCGATTGAGGAAGGAGTTAGGCAGGGACACCCATACCTCCTCTAATTATCCGCAGCGTGACTGAAATATGTTTTTAAGAATTTAGATTGGGAAAATGTAGGAATTACCATATATGAGGTTTACCTTAACGACTTAAGGTTTTCAGATGACATAGTTCTATTTAGTTAATCATGGAAGAAACTGCAAAAGATGATAGAAAATTCTAATAGAATATGAGTGAAACTAAGGTAATGTTTAGTGGAAATTCAGATAATTAGTAAAAGTTGTGGACGAACCTCTAGGGACTGTTAATAAATATATTTACTTAGTACAGACAGGAAGTGTTTCTTCATGACATGAGACCGAAATTAAAAGTAGGATAAGCGAGGGATGGAGAACGGTTGGTGAAGAAAATTAGATGATTAAAAGTAAAATGCCACGGTCTCTGATAAGGAAAGCATTTAATCAGATGTTTCTACCAGAGTTAACATATTCATCAGAAATTGAGACCCTTACTAAAGTCTTAGAACATAAGCTAGTTACAACTTAAACAGCTTTGGAAAGATTAATGGTTGAAATAACACTAAGAGACAGAATAAGACCAATATGGATACTAGAAAAAATTAAATTAGAGGATATTCTAATAGGTATTAAAAAGAAATAGATATGTGGAGGTCATATATTGAGACTGACAGACAATAGATCAACGTTAGAAATAACATAATAGATCCATATAGATAGCAAAAGAACCCCAAAAAGGAAAAGGACACTATGGATTGATGAACTAGGGAAGTTTGCGGGTGTGGACTGGCAAATAAAGACCGTAAACAGATGTATGTGGAAGATTATATGTCAGACTTTCGTTCTGCAGTGGACTAGTAACGTGGAATGATTATGATGATGATGATGAGGAAGATATATATATATATATATATATATATATATATATATATATATATATATATATATATATATATATATATATATATATATATATATATAAATATATATATATATATATATATATATATATATATATATATATATATATATATATATATATATATATATATACATACATACATTTACCAAAGGCACTTCCCCCAATTTTGGGGGGTAGCCAACAACAACAAGAAACAAAACAAAAAAGGGGACCTCTACTCTCTACGTTCCTCCAGCCTAACCAGGGACTCAGCCGAGTTCAGCTGGTACTGCTAGGGTGCCACAGCCCAACCTCCCACATTTCCACCACAGATGAAGCTTCCTACTGCTGAGTCCCCTACTGCTGCTACCTCCGCGGTCATCTAAGGCACTGGAGGAAGTAGCAGGGCCTACAGGAAATGCATCACAATCACTCGCCATTCATTCCTATTTCTAGCACGCTCTCTTGCCTCTCTCACATCTATCCTCCTATCACCCAGAGCTTTCTTCACACCATCCATCCACCCAAACCTTGGCCTTCCTCTTGTACTTCTCCCATCAACTCTTGCATTCATCACCTTCTTTAGCAGACAGCCATTTTCCATTCTCTCAACATGGCCAAACCACCTCAACACATTCATATCCACTCTAGCCGCTAACTCATTTCTTACACCCGTTCTCACCCTCACCACTTCGTTCCTAACCCTATCTACTCGAGATACACCAGCCATACTCCTCAGACACTTCATCTCAAACACATTAAATTTTTGTCTCTCCATCACTTTCATTCCCCACAACTCCGATCCATACATCACAGTTGGTACAATCACTTTCTCATATAGAACTCTCTTTACATTCATGCCCAACCCTCTTTTTTTTACTACTCCCTTAACTGCCCCCAACACTTTGCAACCTTCATTCACTCTCTGACGTACATCTGCTTCCACTCCACCATTTGCTGCAACAACAGACCCCAAGTACTTAAACTGATCCACCTCCTCAAGTAACTCTCCATTCAACATGACATTCAACCTTGCACCACCTTCCCTTCTCGTACATCTGATAACCTTACTCTTACCCACATTAACTCTCAACTTCCTTCTCTCACACACCCTTCCAAATTCTGTCACTAGTCGGTCAAGCTTCTCTTCTGTGTCTGCTACCAGTACAGTATCATCCGCAAACAACACCTGATTTACCTCCCATTCATGATCATTCTCGCCTACCAGTTTTAATCCTCGTCCAAGCACTCGAGCATTCACCTCTCTCACCACTCCATCAACATACAAGTTAAACAACCACGGCGACATCACACATCCCTGTCTCAGCCCCACTCTCACCGGAAACCAATCGCTCACTTCATTTCCTATTTTAACACATGCTTTACTACCTTTGTAGAAACTTTTCACTGCTTGCAACAAGCTTCCACCAACTCCATATAACCTCATCACATTCCACATTGCTTCCCTATCAACTCTATCATATGCTTTCTCCAGATCCATAAACGCAACATACACCTCCTTACCTTTTGCTAAATATTTCTCGCATATCTGCCTAACTGTAAAAATCTGATTCATACAACCCCTACCTCTTCTAAAACCACCCTGTACTTCCAAGATTGCATTCTCTGTTTTATCCTTAATCCTATTAATCAGTACTCTACCATACACTTTTCCAACTACACTCAACAAACTAATACCTCTTGAATTGCAACACTCATGCACATCTCCCTAACCCTTATATAGTGGTACAATACATGCACAGACCCAATCTACTGGTACCATTGACAACACAAAACACACATTAAACAATCTCACCAACCATACAAGTACAGTCACACC
>NC_090741.1:92003115-92005615 GCF_036898095.1 Palaemon carinicauda | reverse complement strand
TGATATTCGATTGTCACATTTTCGTTGGTGAAATCTTCATGGGTAGAATTTTCCATGGAAAATTTCGTTGGCGAAGTTTTCGATAGTGGAATTTACATAACACCGTTTTGCATATCCCCAAATGCTATCCATTTAAAGAAAATACCATGAACACAATAGGAATTCAATATCTTTTAACATTTTTTTCTTATAATCTATTTTCCTTGGGTCTCGTGTTTTATCATATTTCACTACTAGGAAGCTATTTCGGGTCTTATCTACGTCTTCTGCTAGAGTAGCAGAAACCTTTGCTGGCATATTATTATTATTATTATTAATATTATTATTATTATTATTATTAGTTTCTAAGCTACAACCTTAGTTGAAAAAAACTAGATTCTATAAGCTCAAGGGCTCCAACAGTAAAAATAGCTAGTGAAAAAAGGAAATTAGAGCAGTGCGCCCGAGTGTACCCTCAAGCAAGAGAATTCTAATCTAAAACAGTGGAAGACAAATATACAGAGACTATGGCACTACCCAAGACTTGAGAATTATGGTTTGTTTTTTTAATGTCCTTTTCCTTGTTGTGGCCTGATTGGTAAGGTCTCTGTTTGGTGTTTGTCAGACGGGGGTTCAAGTCCCGCACAGACTCGTTAGTGTCAATAGTGTCTGCAGCCTTACCATCCTGGTGAACTAAGGAGGGTGGTTTTTGGGAAGCCTATATGTCTATCTGCTGAGTCATCAGCAGTCACTCCCTGGTCCTCCCTGGTCCTAGCTTGTGAGGAGAGAAGGCTTGGGCGCTGATCATATAATATATGGTCAGTCTCTAGGTCATTGTCTTGATTGATAGGGCAATGTCACTGTCCCTTGCTTCTGTCATGCATGAGTGACCTTTAAACCTTTAAACCTTTAACATAGCTTAAAGGTCTCTTCTACACTTTCCAAGTAAAAAATAGCAACTGGACAATTACAATGCAGTAGTTAACTCCCAGAGCGAAGAAAATTTTTTACTTCGCTTAGTGTTGTCAAGTGTATGAAGAAATTTGAGAATGTCTAAAGAATAAGCCAGTCTACTCGGTATACACGTAGGCAAAATAAACGAGTTATAAAAAGAGAGGGATCCAATGTAGTACTATCTGGCCAGCCAAAGGATCAAACTCTAGCGATCGTATCTCAATGGGTGGTTGGTGCCTTGCCCAACCTATTACCTGTTTGCTTTTTGTCTAAGCACATTTACCAGGTTTAAGGTTATATATTCATGAACATTATATCTACTCTTAAAGGGATCAAATTTCAACATGGTAACATGTGGCAGGAGGTGAGAAATAAAGTGAAAAGCTAGTTTAAATGTCTTGAGATATTGGGACATTGTTTTTCAATCGATGGTGTAATTTAAACAGCTTTTATGCAACGTGATGCCTCTTGGAAATGTATTGTTATCAAGATAACTGGTATTTCTCACGGAGCAGTTGTCTATATGTTCTCCGTTAAAATGTGTACTCCTCTTATGATCTTTGTAAACGTTTTGTCCATGATATTGATATTTGTCCTAGTCTTGGATGTTTTTTGAAGTTTTTTTTTTTGGGTTTGGTGGTGGTACCTCCGTAGAATTATGCTCATTTTGATTCACAGACCCTTGACAATTTCCTTGATTGATTTTTTTTTTTCTTTTTTTTTAATCTGTGAACTGTGTTTGCGGTGCGGTTGTCTCCTTTATAAATGAATGTAACCCCATCGATAATAAGGTAATGGAATTAATTGATATTCAGAGTAACCTTAAGAATCTGATATATAATATTCGTTATATAGTGCTATGGTTATTTTTACTATTGTGGCACAACAAAATGTGTCACCCTAATTTGGGTAACTAGGAAACACAGATAATAACAGCTAATTCCAAATTCTGAAATTAGAAGTTTAGATGTAACGATGTTCGATAATGACAATGAGATAATTGAAACTATTTAAAACTCCCATTATGTTTTCAATTTGTATAAGCTTACAAAGAATATTTCTTAAGTTATATTTTTAGATGAAAAATTACTTTACTTTGGCTCAAATGGGTTTTATGGATAGGCATTCTTTCTGGATGTTAAATGTTTTTATATATCACTTTTAATTATTTTCATCTTTACTTCTTCGGTTCATTTTGTTGCGGCTGTTATTGTTATGAAAATCTATTTTATTTTATTTTCATATGTTTATTAGTAGAAACAATTTGGTAGTAATGATTATGCTAATGATGATAAAAATAAAAAAAAATATGAATATATGAATTCACTTGTTATTTGGTTTAATATACTTTATGTATTTATCAATAATAGTAATCATCATCATCATCATCATCATCATCATCATCATCTCCTCTCACACCTTTTGACTCAAAGGGCCAGGCGTCTCTATCTTGAGCTTTTAATTCGATACTTTTCCATACATCATCTTCTATATCACGCTTCATAGTCCCCAGCCATGTGGGCCAGAGTCTCCCAACTGTTCTAGTGCCTCATAGAGCTCACTTGAA
>NC_090741.1:91995615-91998115 GCF_036898095.1 Palaemon carinicauda | reverse complement strand
CAAATGCTATCCATTTAAAGAAAATACCATGAACACAATAGGAATTCAATATCTTTTAACATTTTTTTCCTTATAATCTATTTTCCTTGGGTCTCGTGTTTTATCATATTTCACTACTAGGAAGCTATTTCGGGTCTTATCTACGTCTTCTGCTAGAGTAGCAGAAACCTTTGCTGGCATATTATTATTATTATTATTAATATTATTATTATTATTATTATTAGTTTCTAAGCTACAACCTTAGTTGAAAAAAACTAGATTCTATAAAGCTCAAGGGCTCCAACAGTAAAAATAGCTAGTGAAAAAAGGAAATTAGAGCAGTGCGCCCGAGTGTACCCTCAAGCAAGAGAATTCTAATCTAAAACAGTGGAAGACAAATATACAGAGACTATGGCACTACCCAAGACTTGAGAATTATGGTTTGTTTTTTTAATGTCCTTTTCCTTGTTGTGGCCTGATTGGTAAGGTCTCTGTTTGGTGTTTGTCAGACGGGGGTTCAAGTCCCGCACAGACTCGTTAGTGTCAATAGTGTCTGCAGCCTTACCATCCTGGTGAACTAAGGAGGGTGGTTTTTGGGAAGCTATATGTCTATCTGCTGAGTCATCAGCAGTCACTCCCTGGTCCTCCCTGGTCTAGCTTGTGAGGAGAGAAGGCTTGGGCGCTGATCATATAATATATGGTCAGTCTCTAGGTCATTGTCTTGATTGATAGGGCAATGTCACTGTCCCTTGCTTCTGTCATGCATGAGTGACCTTTAAACCTTTAAACCTTTAACATAGCTTAAAGGTCTCTTCTACACTTTCCAAGTAAAAAATAGCAACTGGACAATTACAATGCAGTAGTTAACTCCCAGAGCGAAGAAAATTTTTTACTTCGCTTAGTGTTGTCAAGTGTATGAAGAAATTTGAGAATGTCTAAAGAATAAGCCAGTCTACTCGGTATACACGTAGGCAAAATAAACGAGTTATAAAAAGAGAGGGATCCAATGTAGTACTATCTGGCCAGCCAAAGGATCAAACTCTAGCGATCGTATCTCAATGGGTGGTTGGTGCCTTGCCCAACCTATTACCTGTTTGCTTTTTGTCTAAGCACATTTACCAGGTTTAAGGTTATATATTCATGAACATTATATCTACTCTTAAAGGGATCAAATTTCAACATGGTAACATGTGGCAGGAGGTGAGAAATAAAGTGAAAAGCTAGTTTAAATGTCTTGAGATATTGGGACATTGTTTTTCAATCGATGGTGTAATTTAAACAGCTTTTATGCAACGTGATGCCTCTTGGAAATGTATTGTTATCAAGATAACTGGTATTTCTCACGGAGCAGTTGTCTATATTGTTCTCCGTTAAAATGTGTACTCCTCTTATGATCTTTGTAAACGTTTTGTCCATGATATTGATATGTGTCCTAGTCTTGGATGTTTTTTGAAGTTTTTTTTTTTGGGTTTGGTGGTGGTACCTCCGTAGAATTATGCTCATTTTGATTCACAGACCCTTGACAATTTCCTTGATTGATTTTTTTTTTCTTTTTTTTTTAATCTGTGAACTGTGTTTGCGGTGCGGTTGTCTCCTTTATAAATGAATGTAACCCCATCGATAATAAGGTAATGGAATTAATTGATATTCAGAGTAACCTTAAGGAATCTGATATATAATAATCGTTATATAGTGCTATGGTTATTTTTACTATTGTGGCACAACAAAATGTGTCACCCTAATTTGGGTAACTAGGAAACACAGATAATAACAGCTAATTCCAAATTCTGAAATTAGAAGTTTAGATGTAACGATGTTCGATAATGACAATGAGATAATTGAAACTATTTAAAACTCCCATTATGTTTTCAATTTGTATAAGCTTACAAAGAATATTTCTTAAGTTATATTTTTAGATGAAAAATTACTTTACTTTGGCTCAAATGGGTTTTATGGATAGGCATTCTTTCTGGATGTTAAATGTTTTTATATATCACTTTTAATTATTTTCATCTTTACTTCTTCGGTTCATTTTGTTGCGGCTGTTATTGTTATGAAAATCTATTTTATTTTATTTTCATATGTTTATTAGTAGAAACAATTTGGTAGTAATGATTATGCTAATGATGATAAAAATAAAAAAAAATATGAATATATGAATTCACTTGTTATTTGGTTTAATATACTTTATGTATTTATCAATAATAGTAATCATCATCATCATCATCATCATCATCATCATCATCTCCTCTCACACCTTTTGACTCAAAGGGCCAGGCGTCTCTATCTTGAGCTTTTAATTCGATACTTTTCCATACATCATCTTCTATATCACGCTTCATAGTCCCCCAGCCATGTGGGCCAGAGTCTCCCAACTGTTCTAGTGCCTCATAGAGCTCACTTGAAAGTTTGGTGAAATAGAGTCTCTTGGGGAGTGCAAAGAACATGCCTAAACCATATCAATCTATTCGTCACCCTGTTCTCATCCACATATGGCTTTTCGAGTAATTACCTATAGTTT
>NC_090741.1:91984314-91989314 GCF_036898095.1 Palaemon carinicauda | reverse complement strand
TAGTCTTAGAACTCATCCCATACGAAAAAAATGTCTGAGCGAACAATATCACTCCCAACAACAAAAAATTCATCTTGGAAACCTGTAACGAGAAAAAATATATGTAATTACTCCTGTATTAAAAAGAAAACTTTTAAACTAAAATTAAAATTTTTCCTCACTTCTTTTTAATTTCTTATGTGAGACAATGGTACTATTCTCTCATCCGTGGGTTGGGCTACATTTTGAATTCTAAACCTATTGGCCGTTAATATTTCCAAAATGTTAAATGGGCCTTCAAACTTAGGTGTTAGTTTATAGTTGAGCCCTTTTCTGACATTGATTTGAATATAGATGTTATCACCCACGGTATATGTTTTAGTTGGTTTCGCTATTTTATCATGATTCCTTTTCATTATGATTTGTGATTCTTCTAAATTCTTTCGAAGGATATCATATCGACTTATACTTGCATTTATACATTCTTTTAAAGGATTTGATAGATTAGTTGTAGGCGTTAATACATGGAAAGGTGTTCTAACTGGGGTACCATACAATGCTTCATGCGGTGACATTTTAATTGATATATGATATGAATGATTCAGAGTACTCAGTGCCGCCGGTATTGCAATATCCCAGTTGGGGTCTGATCCCCCTAGTGTTACCCTTAATATATTTAATATCTTCCTATTTGCTCTTTCCACTAGCCCATTCGACTCTGGGTGATATATCATGGTATTGATCTTCTTTATTTTGAGGAATTCACACAATGAGGTAAGAAAGTGATTATTAAATTCACCACCCGAGTCTGAGATTATCATGTGTGGAATTCCATGTTTACAAATGTAACACTCGTAAAACTTCCTAGCGCATTCAATCGCAGTTTTAGTTTTAAGCGCTATTAGTTCTGTATATCGAGTTAAAGCATCTATAATTACTAAGAGGTGCTTATTCCCTCTGTCTGACTCGTAAAATCCTGTTAACAAATCTAAATGTATTCTTTCAAAGGGTTGATTGGGAACAGGATAAGTTCCTAAGCTAACAGGTGTTTTCGTATGCCCTTTGTTTTCCTGACATGTGCGACAATTAGCTATGTGTCTTTTTATATCTGTAAGCATTGTATGCCAATAAAACAATGATTTGGCTTTCTGTGACATTAATGAGAACCCAGGGTGTCCATGTAATGGATTTGAATGCAACCAATTCAGGACAGTGGAAACAAGTGAGTTTGGTACTACTACCTGGTCGTTAGTTACATGTGGTGTATTGCGGGTTTTCCTTGTCACAGTCCTACACAGAATATTATCTTTGATTACATAATTCTGCTACTTATACTTTATATATTCTTTTTCTTTATGATTGCCTTTCAAAGCATTTATAATTGTTTCTATTTTCTGATCTTTTCTTTGCTCAGTCTGTAACAATTCAGCACTCCAGCCTAAATCTTCTTGTTCAGATATTGTTTTTACAATAGGCATGGATGTTGATATATCTATTAATTCAGCTAAAGACTCCGTACAAGATGACACGGGGTTGCGTGATAATGCATCCGCAATGATATTTGCTTTCCCAGGTAAATACCCGATTCTTGCGCCAAAATCTTGAATGATTAAATGCCACCGAGTTCGTTTAGGGCTGTGATTGAAGCCTTTAAAGAACTCTGTTAGTGGTTTATGGTCAGTAAGAACCTTAACGGGATAACCGTAAATTATGAACTTAAAATGCACTAGCGAATTAACAATAGCTAGTCCTTCCTTGTCTATTACTGCATATTTACTTTCGGAAGTTCTCAATTTTCGAGAATAGAAAGCTATCGGGAAAAACTGTTTATCATATTGCTGAAGCAATACCCCTCCTACTCCTAAGTCTGAGGCGTCTGTTGCAATGAAGAATTCCTTACCGAAGTCAGGAAATTTTAAGATAGGAGAACTACACAGTTCATCTTTCAAAGTATTAAACGCCTGTTGATGTTGCTCAGACCATATGAAATCTACGCCCTTCTTCGTAAGATCAGTTAAAGGAGCGGCTATTATTGAATAGTTGCGTATAAAACGCCTGTAATATCCACTACAACCCAGAAATTGCTGTATTCCCTTGACATTAGTAGGTATGGGAAAATTACGTATAGCCGACACCTTATCATGGACTACTTTAAGACCTTGGCTTGACACCATGAAACCCAAATATACTAATTCTGTTTTGAAAAATTCACACTTACTAATCTTTACCCTTAAGTTATGTTGTCTTAATCTCTGTAGTACTAGTTCTAACTTACGTAGATGTTCTTCTAAGGTGTTGGAAAAGATTACAAGATCATCCATATAGGCATGCAATATATCCCCTAACAAGTCTCCAAACACTATGTTAATCATTATTGTAAATGTTATAGGAGCACAACGTAAACCAAAAGGCATCCGTAAAAATTCATAATGTCCCCTGGCTGTGCTGAAGGCTGTGTATGGGATACTATCTTCTTCTAATGATATCTGGTGAAAGCCTTTAAGTAAGTCCAAACTGGTAAAATATTTATTCTGACCTAACAAAGACAAAATATCGTCAGTACATGGCACTGGGAATCGATCAGGGATCGTTTCCTCGTTTAGACGACGAAAGTCGACACAGATACGCCATGTTCGATCTTTTTTCGGTACAACTATTAAAGGAAAATTATAAGGGCTATTTGATTTTCTAATGACTCCTTCCTCTAACATTTTACCTACTTCATCATTTATTTCATTCTGGAATTTCATAGGGAGTCTGTACGAGGGTACATATATAATTTTCTGTTTGTCTTTTAACCTTATTTGATGCTCGATCACATCTGTTTTCCCTAAGGATCCATCCGTAGTGGAAAAGACATCTGTATATTTATTTAAAAGTTCAAAAATTTTCTGCTGAATTTCTTCGTCTTGAATGTCCTTTCTGATTTTATTTTTAATAGATCGTAAAAGGGATTCATCCGCAACTGATTGAGAGTGATTGATTTCAGCAACGGTAAGAATACGATGTTTATAAACTTCTACATCCAAGATATGTTGATTTTTGTGAATTACTAAAGTGTTATTTAAATGATTACAGACTTCGATATTACATTGCTGATGTGAGCCTACTGTATAAATAGCTTGTGTGACAGACAATCCGTTGGTTTTCAAAGTATCGGAAAGGATTAATATTTCAGATCCCGGTAGTGTTTTCTTTATTTGCACTATTAAATTCGAAGGTATGTTTGGTTCGATATATTGCGTGCAAGATGATATTACGGGTGAACGAGAATTCTGCTGGGTCGCGTGTATTATTTCTTTATTAGTGAGACAAGTTATTGGTTCTTCAACGTACGTTACGGTTACATTTGTCGTCTCCTTTTTATCCAAAACTGACTTTAAAGTATTAGAAGACTTATAGAATTTCCCTTTGATATACACGCCGTGCTTTGCAGGAGCTAAGATAATGTTTTGATTTCCCATAGATGGGTATCCTATAATTACGGCTGGATACATATTAATGTTTTTCACAACAACAAATGTATCGGCAAACGTGCGATTACCGACTCTGAACTGAATATGAGTTATGCCTATGACGTTTAATTCATTATTTCCTATACCTGAAAGTCTGATTCCTGATTTTTCAATCGGAAAGTTCGAAAACAACAAATGATGCGTCTTCAAATCCATAATATTACGTGGACTACCAGAGTCAAAAAATAACGTAAAGGATTTGTGTTCTAAATTTACAGCATATAAGGTTGGCCGTAACTCATTTTGGCTTATTATTGTATGAATTCGTTGCAAATCTACGGGAGCATGCACTGTTTTACTTAATTCGGCCGTGTGTTTCATAGGAAAATCTATTGTCTCACAATTATCTGATAAAACATTAAATTGATTATTCAATACTATTGATGTTGACATAAATGACCTTGACCCAACATCACTCTCTTCCCCTCTAGAGTTAACTATGTGGTATTTGCTTTGTTCTGCACATTCTGAAAATTAGGCTGACTTTGCGAGGTCTGGTTTGACGGCCCAGGCTCAGCGATATTTGAAGAAGTGTTTGTTTGTTTCGGACTCTGAACTGCATTGACATTTTGTTGTTTCTTCTTATTGTTAAAATGAGGATTTTTCTTTTTATTTCCATATGGAACTGACTGTGGAATTGACTGTGTATTTCTAGGATATTGTTGTGTCTTACGCGCGTAACATTGACTATAAGAATGTGATCCTGTGTTGTGAACTGAACAAAATTTCGTTCTACAGTCTGCGCTTATGTGACCTTGACGTTTGCAGTTGTAACACGTCACTCCCGCTACTGGATTATTAATTACGTTCACTGTTTGTGGTTTTGTTTCATTCTTAGCAAAAACTTGAGTTAACACGGGATCGAGATCTGGACACTTGGACATGTGCTTCTTTATCTGTTTATAGACATCCAATTCCGTACTTGCAGGCATTAACTTCTTATCAAAGCACCGCACTAAAGCTTCAGGCAACATAAGTGTCATGCAAGTTAAATACATTAATCGTAAAAAATCTTTCACGGAGATATTATCGTTAGTAACCCAAGTGGAATTACCTAAAATGTCCTGATATTCGTTAAGCCTATCAGCTATGAGAGCTGCTCTCTCAACAACATTAAGCCGATTCATAGTGGCTTGATTAAGTGTATTTCGTAACGTTAACACTACATCCAAAGCTTCTTCACCCCCATAGATCACGCGTAACCTAACTTTGAAATCATCCCAAGTAACTGCTTCCTGAAATGAAACACCTCTTAAATACGCACTCGCATCCCCCTTAGAAAAATCTATAAAACTTTTAGCTTCTTGTAATTGTACAAAAGGATCTACGATTTGTTTGGCATTTAAATGGGCATCAACGGATGAAATCCATGACTCCACATTTTGTGGCAAGAACCCGTTGACACGGCCTTGAAAAGGAAGGATTGCTGACCTGGCATTTACAAGCGTCACAATTGGAGGAGGATTAGCCTGGCCTACACCACTAGGTCCAGGGGTAGGGCTGACA
>NC_090741.1:91974314-91979314 GCF_036898095.1 Palaemon carinicauda | reverse complement strand
AAACCATTCGCACATGGCATATACGGAGTCGAATATACATGTTCAATGCCCTATTCTCTTAACATCTGCTCAAACTCCCATCCAACAAACTCCGGACCATTGTCACTTAACATTTTCGCAGGCTTACACACACTCATCGGCAACATCACTTGACTTACCATTCTCGCTACAGTCTCACTTCTTTTATTCTTGATGGGTACTGCATACGCAAACTTGCTCATATGATCGACCATAATAATCATTCCCACATGTCTCCTCGCAGTCACAGGCAACGAAACACAATCAATCACAAACATCTCAAATGGCTCTTTCTTACGTAACCTCAGAACAGGCGGACTTGCATGCATGCTCTGATACTTCCCCTTCTGACAATCCTCACAAGTGGTCGCTACATCCCTACAAATTTGACTCAACCCAGGCGTAAACAACCTCTCTCGCATGCATTCCCACAATTTATTCTTCCCCATATGCCCATACCTGTCATGCACTACCATACACATACTTACAGCTGCATGCATTGGAAATACAGGAACATATATATCTTCATCCATTCCCCTATGCAAAAAATACACAATATTCTTACTAACAATAAATCTTTTAACAACTTTCTTATACGCTTCCAAATCACCCGGCCATTCTTCCACCCTAATACCATTTTAAGTACATTCACGTAACCTATTTATTTCGAAACATTCACCTTGCATTTCTTCCACCTCTTCTTTGCTTAACAAATCTTCTTCACTCTTTGCAATATCAATCATGCCAACAAAATTCTCCATGAATACACTATTATCCTCAATTACTATTACCTTACAGCCATTCTTTGAAAGCAAACCCTTACCAACATCAACTGACACATGGTGCAACCTCAAAAAATCTATTCCTATCAAAAAACAACTAGGCATTTCACCTCTCCCATTAAAATAAAATTATGTTCAACTTCCATACTCCCTAGTTTCACCTTCAACCTCACTTCTTCCCAAACAAGTAAACTTCCCTGACCTATTCCATGAATTCTCACACTCGTACACTGTCTTTTCACTTTCCAATTGTACCTCTCAATTTCCCTGATAACCGACTCATTTACTAATGACACTTGAGCACCCGTATCAATTAAACTACAATATTCATTCTCATTTATATTCACATATGTCATCATCCTTCCTTTTACACCATGCATACATACATTTACTCTCCTTTCAATTATGTCGCTCACTTCACCAATATGTTCATCATCATATTCACTGTCCTCTACACCGTCATATCTTAGATTAAGGTCACTTGCACCTTTATCCCTCTCTCTCAACAATTTGCAACATTCCTCATTACATTGCATCCTCAAGATATATTCCCTATCATTCTCCTTACATGCCCTATATTCCATCGGTCGATTCCATCCAAAATACAAATACACAGTTACACCATACAACATACTTACCACCATTAATATCTTTGATAATACTTCCCCTTCTAGTACACTACTCTCCTCCTCATATACCATTTCTTTTAACACTTCATTCATCACCCTTCTTTTAAGCTCGCTTACGCTACCCGGTATTTCCGTATTTAACCCTTTTGTATTAGCTTACTTAAACCCATTAGGATACACTTATATACCATATCTTCCCCTTCACAACTCTGCTCCACAACTAAACCTTCAGGCAACCTTTCAGAATTCTGATTACTCTCTTTATCTTCCATCCTCCCATGCATCCTCGACATCGCATCTGCTATCACATTCTTATTTCCCGGTACATATTTTAACCTAAAATCAAATTCATTCAAATCCTCTATGGTCCTAGTAACCTTTGCATTCACACACTCTTTCCTTATCATATACACTAGGGGCTGATGGTCAGTACGCACAATGAATTTTACACCATACAAAAATACTTTCAATGCTTTCACACAAAATCGTATTGCAGCCAATTCTCTGTCAATCGTCGAATACTTCCGCTCAGCTTTATTAAATGCTTTACTAACATACGCTATTACTCTCAATTGCTCTCCTCCATTTACTCTCTGCATCTGAACCAAACAACCACCCATACTAACCCCACTCACATCCGTATACAACTCTAGCATATTCGCATTTTCACTGTAGTTTGGAAATGCCAAAGTGACGTCTTTCGCGGCCTCTTCCTTCAACCTTTCAAACGCTTCTATCATCCGATCATCCCATTTTAATTTTGTGCTATTCCTTTTACCCATCCATTCATTCAAACGCTTCCCTATACCTGAACAATCTCTAACAAACTTGGGCCCAAACTCAACCAAACCAAGAAAACTTCGCAACTCACGAACAGTCCGGGGACGTGGAAATTCTCGCACCTTATTCACAAACTTGTCACTCTTCCTTATACCAGATTCACCCACTACATGCCCAAGAAATCCCACCTCCCTGGACAACCATGTACACTTCTCAAGCTTAATTTTCACACCAACTTCAGTTAACCGCCTCAACACTGCCTCAAGCAACCGCATATGTTCCTCAACAGTCTCGCTCGCAATCAGAATATCATCTATAAAAACAGTCACCTTCTGTCGATCGAAACCAGCCAATACAACATTCATCACTCTTTGGAAGGCAGCAGGCGCATTAGCAAGACCAAAACTCAACCTTTTAAATTGAAAGTGACAATTTGTACTTGAAAACGCGGTAATGGGCCTGCTCCCCTCTGCCAGAGGCATCTGGTAATAGCCCCGCACCAAATCTAATTTAGTAAAAACTTTCATTCCATGCATCTTATAAACACAATCAGACACCACATTCATTGGAAAACGTTCTTTAACAGTCACCTCATTCACCTTCCTATAATCAATACACATACGTAAACTTCCATCAGGCTTTCGTACAGGGACAACAGGGCTATTCCAGGCACTCTCACTCCTTTCTATTACACCCATACGCTCTAATTCCTGACACTGCTCCTCTATCTCCTTGGCAATAGGCGGAGAAAAATGCCTGGGACGCTGATATATGGGGGTATCATCACTGAGAACTATTTTAAATTCTGGCAGGTCTGACCCCCCCACAATCATCGTCCCCGAGACTCATAACTCTCCGCTTATTCCATAACATCTTAAGCAATCGTTCCCTTTCGACCTCACTTATACTCTCATCTAACTTAATTCTTCCTTTCAACGCATCGTAATCCCAATCGTCATCGTTCTTTACCTTACCAGCCATTACCTGTCTCGCCTTAACATATCTTTCATCCTCTACATTGATCAGTGTATACATACATCCCATGCAATCGCCCTCACGTATACCACGTACTCTCTTCCTCCTAACACACGGCAACAACCTTACATACACCTTGGGTTCCTGCATATTCATAACACCATCATATATATACGCACTCGTTTTCACCAAATTACCTGCTTCCATACCTTCCACTAAATATTCATCCTTGTCAATATTTGAAATTCCCAGACTGCTCGGCCATGCAACTTTTACACTAATAACCTCACCTTTCTTACCCGATAACTTTACACTTTCCTTTGCTACCAACGGCACCCCCTTCCACACCTTCGTACTCACTCTGCCGTTTTCCTTTAAATAAAATTCCCCACAAATATTACCTTTAACCTTTATTTCTATCATATTCACACTTGGATGTACAATCATACCACATTTTTTCAGAAATTTATACCCAAGCAGTACGTCATATTTCTCATTCGCTCCCTCGACCACGTAAAAATCATTATCCTCCATCATCAGCCCCCCAATCATAACATTTTCCCGTAACTTTCCTTGCACAGGCATACGCAAATTACCAATACCTTTTACTTAACCCTTACATCCCTTAAATTCACAAACCTCTTTTACCTTATCATATGCATTCCTAAACATTAAATTGACACCACAACCAGTATCAATCAAACCAACCAACTCTACACCATTAAAAATCATTTTCACACTCAAGCAATCATGTGCTCTTTCTCCCATCACATCTTCATGCAATAAACCCTCACGAACATGCATCACATTCACTCCCCACACACACGAGGACTCACCCAGCTAAACCCTCTGATTAATTAGTTTCCCGAACATCCTGGCTGACTTGATCCCTTCTTTCTACAAACCCTAGCTACATGCCCATCTGCACCACATTCAGTACACTTACCCCGCGGCTCCTTGCACATTCTAGCATAATGACCATCCTTACCACAATTACCACAAATTACATTCATACGATTACTACGGCATCCACTCGCTATGTGTCCAGTCATACCACACCGATAACTCTTAACCACTTTCTCTTTCTTACAGTCGCTAATACGATGCCCTGTTTCTCCACACCCGAAACATGCTCCTAATGCCCATCTACACTCGTTCTTTTCATGTCCTACCTTCCCACACCTATAACACCTCTCTTCACGGATACCACTACCTAACCTAACTTGCTGCGTACTAGCACTTCTATCTCTCCAAACCTGATTTCCCTGTCTAAACCCGTCATTTTTCGGCATGGTTACTCCTACATTACTCACCCTAACACTTCTATCTACTACACTATCAGCTGCCCTCATTGGCCCTCTCATAACAGCATCTCTAAAACTACCAAATTCTGGCACACGTTCCTCCATTCCAGTTCTTACACTCACAGATTTACTTTCTTTCATACACCTATCCAACTCGTAATCCTCAACTATCTCTAAAATATCATCCCAAGTCAATCTCTCTCTAGTCCACCTCATTTTTTCCTTCCGTTTCAAATTAATAAACTCACACACACTCTCTGGTACTGTACCCAAAAACTTCTTCATTAGTTCCTTATTTTCATTTATTCCTTCGTCCCCATACTTCTTTCTAGCCAATGTTTCTAACCAACATACATACATCGAGATTGCTTCACCCACCTTCATTCGTGCTTCATCAAAATCATTTTTTCGCTTATACCTAACACTACCTTTCATACGTTTTACCTCTTCAATTATCCTCTTCTTTACACTTTCATACACAACCTCTCCTACACTCATCATCAACCCATACA
>NC_090741.1:91964314-91969314 GCF_036898095.1 Palaemon carinicauda | reverse complement strand
GGCTTCGTTAATCAAATGAAATTCTCTTCATCCTGATTAAGTCCACTGAAGACTACACTACATACGTTGAGAAGTGACAGGCAGCAACTACCCGCCGTTAGGTCTGTTGCCTTTGTCGTAAAAATAATGCGTTCGCTCTCTCTCCCAAAGTCATGACTTCCGCTTCGTTCGCTCAAGACAAAATAAAACAACAAACGAACGAAACCAACTATTCAACGCAAACCGAACGAAACTATTCAAACAACTTACATCGCATTGTTAACCACTTATACAACTATTCACAAGACAATTTTCCTTGGTAACAATGATTATTACAATTAAATATAAACAAAACCTTCATTTGTACAGAAACCTGCACATTTCCACTTAACGCAATGTAATATTAAAAAACATTTTCCATTTACAATATGAACATAGATATTCAATAACAATTGATTTCCCATGTCGTTATTGTAAGTAACGACATATTCCCCGCCACCAAAGTTATAATATACAAGTATTTACAACAGTCCCTTTTGAATCAAATCTTTTCTAGTTTCTGCAGCCACCCGAGCAGCCTTCCTGGATGGTCGTGTACTCACTTCAGGAATTTTGGCAGGATCAGGAGTCTCAACTTCTTGCTATAACTCTAACGGGTACAACTTCACAATGGGACGCATGATCTGGCCATGGGAGGTTTTGAGGGTAGCTACCCTAACTACATTGTCAGACCCCACATGCACCTGAATCACCTGACCCAACTTCCATTTGTTTCTTGGCCCTTCATCATGTACGAGGACGACATCTCCTATTTTGGGCCAAGAATTATGTTGGACTTCAATTCGATGAGTCTCTCTTAACGAAATCAAATATTCATGTTCCCATGTTTTCCATAGCTGATCACACAATTTGGATATGTAAAGGAATCTCCTTTCTACATTTTCAGTTTTACTATACAATGGGTCTTCAGATACCTCATCCCAATTAATAGTTTCCTTGGGAAAGGATCTTAATTTCCTACCCAAGATCAGGTGATTGGGAGTTAGAATCTCCTTCTGATGAAGGTCCCCCGAGGTGTAGCTTAGTGGCCTGTCATTTATGATGGATTCCAATTCCACCAAAATGCAGGATAATTCATCATAACTGAGAATAGCTCGACCAATTACCTTCTTCATACAGGTTATCAATAGTCCGATCAATCTCTCCCAGATTGCACCAAACCAAGGTGCTCTTGCTGGTATAAATTTCCACTTACACTCTATTTTCTCCAGATGGTTTTGAAAAAGGGGGCTCTCTGCCATTGTTCTCAGATATTCAGATGCTGCTACAAAGGTAGTGGCGTTGTCACTCAACATTAGTGAAGGAAAGCCTTTAAGGCTGCTAAACTTCCGGAAGGCCATGAGGAATGAGTCAGCGGACTGATTTCTGACTACTTCCAGATGTATACCCCTATTGATCGGGCATGTGAATAGTATGACATACACCTTCTCCGGATTTTGCTTCCCTTCCTTTATCCATAACGCCCCGGTGTAATCCACCCCAGTAACGCTAAAAGGCTGTTTCCGTTGTACCCGGAATTCCGGCAATGGGGGCATTATATTAGTTTTTTATGGTTTTCCTTGAACTTTCTTACAGATCACGCAATGATGTAACACGCTCTTAACCAGTTGTCGCAGCTGTGGTATCCAGAACTCCTGTCTTACACTAGCTACAGAAGCGTTCACCCCCCTGTGCGCTTGCATCACATGATGTCGTCTTATTAACAACTTACTCAGAACACAACCTTTTGGCAGTAAAGTAGGAAATTTGACTTCTTCAGGCAGTGTTGCATGTTCCAACCTGCCTCTACATCTCATTACATTATTATCCAAAAACAAATTCATCTGGCGAATTGATGTCAATTTTGGGTTTGTTTCCTCCCTTTTAAGGGCTTTATATTCTTCTGGAAAGTACTCTCTCTGCACGAGAACAATTGTTTTGACCTTTCCTTCTTGTAACTCAGAGTCAAACTACCAGTTTTCCTGTCATTGGTTGCTAGTCTGCAATTCTTTACAAATCGCATTATCCAAGCTATGGTCTTAAAGACCTTGTCAGCTCTGCTGAATCTTTCCCAATCAAGCAGGCGTGTTGCATCTATGTCCCCTACAACATTGACCACAATGTCCTGTTCACCTTGTATATGTGTACACCCAACCCATGACCTATCAATTGGCAGAGTGTGATTTTTTAACCAAGGGGGTCCCTCCCACCAAAAGGAGTCCTTTGCTAACACCTTAGCACTCTTTCCCCGTGTCAACCAATCACTGGGGTTTTTTTTGACGACGGTACGTAAGACAGGACTAACCCCGGAATCAAAGAGTTAATCTCAATTACTCTGTTTCTCACAAACACAGGCAGAACATTACTGGACACAATCCAGCTAAGGGCGACTTTACTGTCTGACCAGACATATAATTGTTTAAATTCCTTCACATCAAATTTTGTCATTCTTGCTCCTAGCAACAATGCCATTAGTTCCAATTTCGGAATTGTCAATTCCTTAATGGGCGCCACTCGGCCCTTTGCTAAAATTATATTAGAGCTTTCACCATTTTCTCTATAGGCCACACAACCATATGAAGTTTCGCTAGCATCGCAGAATATGTGCAAGGTATCACCAGTTCCTAGGCTAGCACTCCTAGGAAAGGATATTGCAAAACACTTCTCCAAGTCCTTGCGTATTTCACTCCATTCCTCTTGTAGTGGGTTGGCGAGTTGTTCGTCCTAATCCAGATGTTCCTTCCACAATTTCTGCAAAAATATCCTTGCTTTCATAGTAACTGGGAGAAGCAATCCCAATGGATCGTATATTTGGGCAACGGTACTGAGAATCTCTCTCTTTGTTTGACTCGATCTATTAATATGAGTTGGATTGATAGTCAAAACGTCTTAAATTATATCCCAATTCAATCCCAATACTTTATGAATTTAGTTTTGTTTGGCTTCAATTTGATTAGCAGCAGCAATAGTTTGTATAGACTCGCTATTGCTAACCCACTCCTTCAAATATAAGCGAGCCTGAGCAAATATTTTGTTGGCATTAAAATATAAATCCATCAACTCCGATTCACCATTAGCCGTAAATTGCAAATTATCTACGTACAAACCTTTCTTCAGTCTTTCCACTACATCCACTGTCTTGGACCGGGGAATCCACGAGACCACAGTGGACAAGTGATGCTTGATGGTTGCATTTAGAAGAAAAGGTGAGCATGTAGCTCCAAATAATACTACTCTAAATCTGTATACTATTAATTTACTATTGGGATCTGTTGGATTTTCCAACCATAAAAAACGCGTATAATTGCGATCTTCTTCTCGAACTGTACCATTAAAAATGCCTTCTCAATATCACTAATGCAAGCAAAGGTGTTAGTTCTAAATTGCAGCAGGACTCTGGGTAGATCAGCCGTTACGTGTGGTCCAGTCCATAGACGATCATTCAGGCTTAATCCATTTTTACCTTGTTTTGATGAGCAATCAAACACTATTCTTATTGGAGTAGTTACACTGTCTTTAAGTACTCCAGGATGTGCCAAGTAATGAAAATCCACATCAGATTCATTATAGATTACCCTTTCAATGAATCCTCTATCTTCTTGCTCTTGCAAGATTTTCTGATAATGATCCAAGTAATCCACATCCTTCTGAAACTTGATGCTCTGCTGTCGAAGTCTACTCATAGCTAAACCAAAATTTGTCTTCAATCTGAATCTATTGGTTCTCTACGGCAACGCCACAACATACTGTTTATCAATTTCAAAAGAGGTTATAGTGCTCTCAAAGTCCTTTAAGACCCTCTGGTCTTGTTCTCGCAACTCACTGCAATCTATTCCCAGTCTATCCAAACTCCATAATGCGTCCAGATCAGTCTTGGGATTTTTATTATGAGTAGCTTCAATTCCTTCAGTTTGTACAGCTAGCTTCAAAATTGTCACCTGAGTTTCCCTAGTGGGGGGAGCACTACATGTGCCTGACACTACATAACCAAATATGGTCGGCAACAATATTAAATTTCTAACCCTTTTGAACCCAGGATGCAAAATATTATAAACATTATCAACCCCTACCAACAATTCAATAGTTGATTGATTCTCAACAGGCAAATCAAAATCTTTATCAGCCAAGCTGATCTTAGTTTTACATAACGACTTTAAGCTTCTCTTAACGTCGAATTTCTTCACATATTCTGGCAGCTTCTCCACCACTATGCAGTCCATTATTATCAACTTGCCTTTATGCGGTATGGCAACGCTTATCAACTCGTATTCATGAACATGTTTACTAGCTAGATAACCTCTCACGGCAATATTTTCAACTCCTTTGGACCTATATTGCAATCTCTCTAGAGCCGATCTTTTAATAAATGTCCTCTTGGCACAAGTATCCAACAGCCCTCTAAGTCGTACCATTCGACCTTTCTTCCCTTTCAGAGGAATTGTCGCTGTTGGTAATATGGATTGCTTACCTGATTTATTTGGTTTCTCCTGCTCATTTACTGATAGTGTTCCCACTTGTACACCACTTTGTTTATTCTTGCTTTGCTTTGTTGTTTGGTCCCTATCACATAAGATGCGATGATGTCTCAAATTACAACCATTATTGCAACTTGATTTGTCACAATCCACACTAAAATGTTTCTTAGAAGCACACACAAAACATAACTGCAAAGCTCTGATACGATTCAACCTTTCATCTCTGGTTGCGTAAGTTTTGCACTGAGTCCACCAATGTTCTTTATCACAAAGAGCACATCTTGTGGATTGCTGATGACTGGACTTATTCACATTTCCCTTGGTTTTCGGTCTAACAGCTTGGGATTGATTTACCGTGAATGTAGATATAGACGACAGAGTTTCAGTTTTATTCACATCAGTTGAAACAAAAGTTCTTAGATTGCGAATCTCCTCTTCTATGTATTTCCTAAAGGTGTCTACTACCAACCAATCGTCTCCACACCTACGCTTCACAGTCTCACTCAC
>NC_090741.1:91941814-91956814 GCF_036898095.1 Palaemon carinicauda | reverse complement strand
CTTCTCAACTGTTAAGCAATTGACCCTTGATAATAAATTTCTAGCATATAACATGTGGTCTTGGTGAACAAAGTTTGAGGAATTTGTTTGAAACAGATTTGATCAATAGATAAATAGGATATGGAGAATCGAATTAATATATGAATAACAATCGTGAAAAAAATGGAAAAATATATTAGTCAGTCAAAATAATAAACAAGTGTATAAAGCAAGGAAGATAAAATAAAGATATAATAAATAAAAATAGCTATATCTTAAGAGGCGAATTATGTAGTTGATGCAAACAATAAATGAGAATACAATTAAATTGTTTATATGATTAAAAAAGAAAGATTGGATTTATTCATACTTTCACTTCAATTTATTCGAAAAATTTAATTTCGGGGAAAAACCCAGGATTTTTATCAAGGCTCCATTTTACCAGACTTCATCAGATCTTATCATTCTGAGTTATGTGGCTCATTATCTGAGCAAACTTTTAAAATCAGGTTAGATTCTGAAATTCTTGAGATATTTCATTAATTTCACCGATTTTCTTTTCAGACTTTTTAGAAATTATATTAAAAGATATATCTACTGTATTTGAGAGAGAGAGAGAGAGAGAGAGAGAGAGAGAGAGAGAGAGAGAGAGAGAGAGAGAGAGAGATTTACAATTATCAAGATAAACCATCTATAACCATAACTTACTAATTGTTTAACCTTTTTATCATTGCGTGAGAAGATATAAAGGTTCCACTCTGTTCTTCAAGACATTTATTTCCAAAACATAGAGTTTCATGAATTCTTCTGTATTTTCTAAGCCATCAAACCAATTCCCTTCACTTTTTCAAAACAGGATTCTTCATGTTTGCGGAATTAGTTCACATTATTATTATTATTATTATTATTATTATTATTATTATTATTATTATTATTATTATTATTATTATTATTATTTCTTTTTATTATTATTATTATTATTATTATTATTATTATTATTGCTTGCTATGCTACAACCCTAGTTGGAAAAGCAGGATGCAATAACCCCAGGGGCTCCAACAGGAAAAATAGCCCTTTGGGAAAAGAAAAAAATTAAAAAGATATATTCTAAGAGGATTGACAACATTTGAATAAATATCCTCTCATCCTCTCTTTTTCTTCAGAGGTGGCCAGGTCCTATCTTATAAACGTTCGCACGCAACCTTCTCGCAATCAGTGTGAGACTTATTCTGTCGTACTAATTCGACGTCCAATCGACAGTAGAATAATAAGCACCCACTGACCACCAAAACTTAACCGCATTGGACGATAGAATCTTCAGTAGATCTGGACCATCTGGATACAGTACTTCACCGTGAAATAGCCTTCCCCTTGGATTTCCATTATGCTCACTAGCAGCGTTTGCAGTATAATGCTTTGTGTTTATAAATAAAAGCCCAGACTCTTGGTATTTTATAAAGAAAGTTACAGATTCTCACCTTTGTTAAAAGCCCATATTCTGGTTTTCTAGTCAGAACACCGTTATATAATTGGATTGGATTATAAAAATTATGTCAAGACGCCAGACACTTTGGACCAGGCATGTCGCTCAGCATTAAAATACATTTATATACAGTAATTTACTTTCAAAGAGAGCAATAGCGAATTGTAAAGGTTTTTATTCTGTTTTGTATTATATATATATATATATATATATATATATACATATATATATATATATATATATATATATATATAATATACATATATATATATATATATATATATATATATATATTATATATATATATATATATATATATATATATATATATATATATATATACATACATATATATATATATATATATATATATATATATATATATATATATATATATATATATATATATATATATATATATATATATATATATATATATATATATAATCATATATATATATATATATATATATATATATATATATATATATATATATATATATATATATAATATATATATATATATATATATATATTGTGGGGGGCTCAAGCCATGTCTTCCTGAAGGGAGTTCTTAAAGTAGCTTCCTTATTGATATATGTCACTATATTGATATTCCCAGAGAATTAAACCTTCAGGTCCCAGAATTCTAACTCTTGGAGCGAATATCCATAAACTTTCTCTCAAGGATATCGCATAATATCAGAGGACGTATTCCTGACACTTCACATAGCAATCTGCACACTTAATAGTGTGTACGCTTCAAGGGGGACGTGTCAGAATAGAAGGTGGGCCGTATCAAAGTTGCCCCCGTTCTCGTACTACAGTACCATTGACCACCACAACAACGCCATTCCCAAGATGGCGGACATTCCTAATTTTTTAGCGATTACGCTCAGTGGTGTTCCCTGTTGATCTAACTTTTCGATCTATTTGCAAGGATTTTTATTATGCATTCACCAACTTCTTTCACCTTCGGAAAGTTGAGTATTGGGTCTTTACAATGAGTAATTTTTAGTTCCTGGTTCACAGTGAAATTAAAGTAATTTATTTTGTTTAGAAGTTAAGCCTCATACCGGAGGCGCCATGGGAGCAGTCGTTCGTTAGGCATGTGTTATTTAGTTAGTAGAACGACTTCCCGGTTTTCTTTTTTGTGTCGATCGTTTAGTTAGAGTTCCGGTGAGTGATTTAACCGAGATATCGTCTCGCCTAGGTAACCTAACCTGGGCGTTTTATTATACGTTTAAACATTTCCCCGATTACCCATGTGTATTGTGATTTCAATTTATGCAGAGATAGTTATCTATTAAAATTAGATGAAGCATTACACGTCTCCAAAAGGGGATATAAGGGTAATCCCTCTTTCCCTCAGAGTGTAGCCTTAGGCTACAACCTTAGTGGGTCGGCCTCAAATTTTAAATTCAGGCATGACTATCTTACAATTGTTCTGCCCTTCCCCTGTAACCGCAGATGCAGGTTTGTGGGTTTGGGCCAGAATCTCAGAGTATTTAGTCTGTTGTCGGTAGCTGACTAACAAGATGAATAGAATTCTTTTGCTAGGTTAGGCTGCCGACATAGGAGGCTAGACCTCTTTAGGCTACTCCTGAAGAATCTATACAATATGATACCTTCTCCCTATGGCCTAGCAGACTAGTCCTGCTTAGGGGATACCGGCACTAGAACCCCGTTTCGTTTCTGTTTAGAGGTGGTGGCGAGGGTGTTACCAACCTCTTTATTGTATTAATCTAACCCTAGGGTAAGAAATAGTATTCTTCAGCCACATGGGATAGTTCTAATACGGAGTTTCGTTAGGTAAGGCAGGACAGGCTATATGGCCGGCTCCTTCTGTACCTTTTAAAGGACCCTCTTTTCCCTTCCCTTCTATCCCTTTATGTTGGCGACTCCCTGCAACCTTTTCATTGCCGGTAGGTTGCCGGGATCGACCAGACTCCCTCTCTTCAGCCGTTGTCCAACTGCCAGTAGCTATTTCATGGGAAGGCAGTCATGACAACTGCCGGCTGGCAGTCATGACAGCTGCCGGCCGGCAGTGATGACATCTGCTGTCTGGCAGCCATGACAGCTGCCGGCCGGCAGTCATAATGGCTGCTGGCAGGCAGCCAGGGCAGCTGCCAGCCAGCAGCTGGTGGCCATGTTGGCTGTGAGTGGGAAGTCCCTTCTATTACCAAGGGTTCTTCAGTTCTCTTTTGGACTGCTAGAAACAGCGTCTGTTGCCGGGGGACGCTGACTGTGCTGATACTGCCGGCCGGCACAGAGTATAGACAGGACCTTACTGGCGACAGTACTGTAGCTGGATGGAAGCTTGAATGTTACATTCTCCCCTTCCGTTTGAACCTTCTTTCTGGAGAAAGATAGTAAAATAAGATTTTTATATCCATATTTACTGTATAATATACACAGTATTAGGTAGCCTTTTCTCCATGCTATCTCTCTTTCTTTTAGCTAGCAGGCTGGATGTGCCGGCAAAAGCTAGCTATGCCGACGACATACCGGGTGAGCTACAGTATATGTTTATACAGGTAGTTAGTATATTTGCAGTATAGGACATACTGCAAATAGAAAGCTACTGTATACATTATACTAGTAGTATTTCCAATATATTTTGAGTCTCCTACCCAAGTATTTGTGGAACCGAATCTCATATTGAAAGAAATTAATTTCTTCAAGATTCTGATTAGAAATCAGTCTTCAGATTACCCTGCAATATTAAAATCTTTAAGGACTGGATATTACACTCCCAACCATTAAAGGACAGAGCCCTTATCCTTGAGTCTCCATGATCAGGAAACTCTATGATTCAATATTGTAAGGGAGATCACAGCAAATAGGTTGGGTGGGATACATGAATATGACTTTAATTTCCCCCAGTCTAGTTAGCATTATGCCAGCTGGACCGTGTAGTCAGATGCTTGCCATAAAGGCAGCACATTGGCTGGATCACACTATATATAATTATACAGTAGCCAGTAATTTGCAATATAGTGCATACTGCAAACAGAAAACTACAGTTCGATTATACAGTAGTTATTTCTAACATATCTTCGGTACCCTTGTGCGAGCTTATGCTGGTGCCGCTCTTATATTGAAGGAATAGTGTTTCTGCATTAAGCTGATTAAGTAATCAGTCCTCCTTACCCCACAGTGTTTTGTATAAAAGGGACAGTGATTTATACACTTCACTACCCCTAGTGGTGAGAGACCCCCTTTTTAGTTGGAGTTCCTTTGATAAGGGAATCTCCTCACATTTAATACTGAGGGGAGGCAACAGCATATGTTTGCGGAGGATACACAATTATGTGTCTCCTACTATCCCTTTATACCTTGCTATCCTAAGCTATTCTGTTAAGATACGACTTTTGATATATTGGTTATTAGTGAGATAATCAGTCGTATACACATTCTGTTTTCCTTCGTTTACAGGAAGAACACCAGATGTCATGTGTTGCAGTCTTCTGCAAAACTTAGAGTAAGTGTTTTTACCTAACATAATGCATGCAGGTTTCATGCCCCTGCAATATTATATCAAAACTCCTTCATTATTGGAATCCGCAGGCTTGCAAAGTATGTCGCACATTATTGTCCGAGGGTTTCAAGAATCCCAAGTCAGTGGAGACTAGGGATGCAGCTCGTTTCAAGCTACGCAACTGGGTGAGAGGCTTTCAGAAAATCTCTGCCTAATGACAAGATACATAGGAAACTATTTCCAACAGCAAGTAAGGAAATAGTGATACCGCATTTACGAGGTCCATCTCCTGACGGCCAGATAATCTTTGGGAAGGAGCGCAGAAAGCGCCCACGGGAAGAAGGGGAGAATGTAGGTTCCGGCTCTAGAGCCAGCGACATTGATATCTCCGCCTTCTATCCCTCTGTTAGATGGAATGGACCAGTTATGGGCCCAAGTAAGGAGTCTAATAGAAAACTTGTGCAAACCGAGCGAAAAGCAGGAAGCGAAATGCAAGGTAGAGCCTTGTAGAGCTCCACTTGTCGCTCTTCAGGGGTCATACAAACGACCAATAGATCAAGACCTTCCTATATGCTCCAAAACCAATCCCTGGTGGTATGCGGAGCTAATGCCGATTTTAAACGGCAAACTCTACATCTCAGAGAAGATGGGTGCTGTTCCTTTGGACAAAATCCAGTTTTGGCCAAGCTTTGACGCTCTTCCTAACTGTGGTGTTAGACTGAAGGATGAACCAAGGTTAAGAAAAGGAACGGAATCAAACGAGGTTATGATTCTCGACCATGAAAAAGCACAGGCTATCGTATCAAGTAGCATAGAAAAGGCGGGTTACTCGGTGTCGAATGTATTCACACCATGTAACAGGCACTCTTCCTTTCTTGCTTTTGCTTCAATTTCATTCCCCTTTACGGAGAGAGCATTTAAATGTCACCGAGGCAGTGGAGGCAGGTAAATCGTGTCCTACACTTAAGGAGTTCGAGCCTCTGTCACTAGCCTTTCACAGACAGGAGAATAACTGGAAGGAAGCCCATTTAACCTTTTCAGTAGGAAGACTTGAGGCGGATGTCGCCAGTCGACAATTTAAAGAAAATCTCCCTAAATTATCCGAGTTTCTCTTACATGATAAACAAGAGAAGAAGGAGAGACTTGCAGCCTCCCTATCTCTACAAAACTACAAAGAGTTCTGTTCAGCTCAACAAGATACCCCAGACATGCTCAAGGTCTTAGCTAAAATACAAATGGCTACATTGGTAAAAGACCTTTATGCTTTTATAAAGGCTAGAAGAACATGTAGGGAGTTTGTGTACAGTAACGCGACAGCGAAACACGAAACATGGAAGCTAATATCTTCCAACATCTGGGGTGAAGACCTCTTTTCAGACGAGGTAGTCAGGAAAGTGATTAAGAACGCCACCACGGAGAAAGTAGGACTTCTCCAAAAGTGGGGCATCCTTTCAAAAAGAGAGTCTTCCATGGTTGTGGGTCCCAAACCTAAGAGGAAGACGGAAAGTTCTGGAAATTCATTTTGAGCTTTTCAACATCCTACAATTGTAGTGGCCGCGCTGACACAAGCAGGTGGTCGAAAATATAATCGTACTGATCAATCGAAGCATAGAAGTTCTTCTGGTAAGTTCCTTTAGGATCGTTGGACCTTCGATCCTTGGGTCCATGGCCTAATCAAGATGGGACTAAGATGGGAGGTGGAGATGTCTCTACCACCATTTCCTCAACTCCTCCTATAATCCAAAACCCTCCTGGAGGAGTTTACCTGAGAGCACTAGAGCATAAAGGTGGTAAGGAAACTATAGTCCACCAAATTCCAGGGAAGGCTTTTGTGTGTCTACGAGAAGGACTCAGGAAAATTCAGAGTCATTCTGGACTTGTCGCCACCCAACAAGTCTAAATAAAACAACAAGTTCAAAATGTGTATTTTTCTGAAAATAAGGACCATGTTGCAAAAAAGGGTGCTCGTAGTCTTACCAGACCTGAAAGCCAACTATTGGCTACTTGCAGTCCATCACCCTCTACCCTCCTATCTAGGATTCAATTTACACAAAGTAACGTATTTCCTAGGAAACATACTTGTCAGACTAGACACAGTCCTAAATATCTTCATAAAATTGGCAGACACAGTCACGCAATAATTAAGCCTAGGAAAGGTTCAGGCAACAATGTTCCTGGACGAGAGACTGGGGTGGGCAGCACCCAAGGTGGCTGGTCTATGAACATCCAAGGAAATAATCCGGTCCCTGAACATCCCGGATGCAGGATAAGCTTCAAGAAGTGTCGATTCTCTCGAGCTCAATGGTTTCAATGGCGAAAAAGCCATTGAAGCCTGTGTTCACACCAACTCTCCTTTCCTTTGGGAATGTAAAAGTTGGTCAAGAGACTCTGGTAATCAGTCAAATTCCCAAAAAGCAAACAGGGGGGAGGTCTGATCTCTCCAGTTCGCAATAGAGAGAGACTCAGTGCTAAGAGCACTGCTGCAAGATGCGTTGAGATTCTGGAGAAAACAAGCATCAAATGCTCGAAGAGATCTAAAAAGACCGATATCAGTCCTTCCTTAATCGTTTCCCTAACAAAGGTCAATACCCGAAAGTCCCAAGACCATGTTGGTCATGTCATGAGTGGGGAAACTCTCTCCACGCAGATCAGATTGTCTATGGCTGATCTGGGACTCCGAAGTGATAACAAGACGCTGCAATCGACAATGCTAGAGAATGTCTCATACAGTCTAGGTGTAGTTAACAATCCCTTACCTAAAGGGATGGCACCTGTCAGCAGTTCATATAAACCAGTCCGCAATGTGACAGTGGATGCTCTACTCGGGCTCAAACTGATAGAGTTAGAATGGTCCACGGACGCAGACCTATTCTCTCCCAGTCCGACCTCTTCTTTACGAGCGTCGTCAAGGAACTACCTCGATACGTAGCCCCTTAAGAGGATCCTCTTATAAAAATGGCAGACATCATGTCTTTGAAATGGAAGGGATAGACTTAGGATTTCAAGTTCATCCCATCCAATCACCTGCTGAAAGTCCTCAACATGCTGAGATCCTTCAAGGGAAGAGTAGCTCTTTTGGCTCCCAGGTAGCCCAAGAGCAGTCTGTCCTCTTTGAGGAAGGAACGGAGGCTGAGGCTGTCCCTAGTTCTGAACCCAGGACTACTTCAGATGGTTCAGAGATTAATTGCCTGCGATTTATCACAGAGAACCCGAACCCTTCATTGCATGATTTTCTGGCCCTAGCAGTTAGGAAAACATTTGGAATCTCGAAAGGCAATATAGAATTCTTGGAAGAATACAAGTCTAAGTCAATTAGAAGACAATATGAGTCCTCATGGAAAAAGTGGGTTGCTTTCGTAAAAGCAAAAGGACCGAAAGAGATTTCAATGAACTTATGTCCGTCCTTCTTTATCCATCTTCATAACCAAGATTTGGCGGCCAACACGATAACTACGTGCAAGTCAGCCTTGACTAGACCTCTTCTATATGCCTTTCAAGTGGACTTGGCTAATGAGATCTTCAATAAGATCCCGAAGGTATGTGCAAGGCTTAGGCCTGCAGCACCACCAAAGCCCATCTCTTGGGCTTTGGACAAGGTCCTACATTATGCCTCATCCATGAACAATAAAGATTGTTCTCTCAAGGATCTAACCCAAAAGGTTATTTTTCTGTTTGCTAAAGCCTCAGGGGCTAGAGTTAGTGAAATAGTGGCCCGATCTAGTGATGAGGGCCACATTCAGTTCGCAGAAGCAGGAGAACTGAATCTCTTCCCTGATTCAATCTTTCTCGCTAAGAATGAGCTACCCGCTAAAAAGTGGCGTCCCTGGAGAATATGCCCTCTGATGAAAGAGGTCTCTCTATGTCCGGTAGAGTGTCTAAAGGTCTATCTTTGTAGACTTCAGACTTCAGGGGAGGACAGCTCTTTAAAGGAGGAAGCTCTGGCTCAAACTTATCCCTAAAACAACTGAGGGTGAAGCTCACCTACTTTATTCGTAGAGCGTATCCTGACAGTACTCCCGCATGTCATGATCCGAAAAAGTCTGCTTCATCACTGAACTTCATTCAGTATATGGACTTTGAGCGTCTTCGTTCATACATCGGATAGAAATCATCCAAAGTGTTTTACAAACACTATGCAAAACAGGTTCATGAACTGAAACACTATGTAGTAGCGGTGGGTAGTGTATTAAAACCTGCCCCCTAATTACTGTCGTAAACAGTTAATTGCTTTGGACTTTGATTGTCCTCTCTCATATACTGGATGAGAGTTATCCAGAGTGTTTTACAAACACGATGCTAAGCAAGTCAATGAAATGAAGCATTATGTGTTGACATCAGGTAGAATATTAAACTGCCGTTTGATTCTGCGATGAACAGCTAATTGACTGGGACTGTCAATTAAAGGGAGAAGGGGTAATCTCTTTTAGTGTGACCTCCTTTGAATAAGTGTTACCATGGTGACACTAACTCTGTTCAAAATCCCAGGTGTGGAATCATACAGTTAGCATTAGTGCTGTATGTACGTAGTACACAGTGTCGATAGAAGGTAACCGCTACAGAAATTATGAAGAGAAAGTTTATTATAAATTTTCTTCAGTCTGAGAGTGGCACTCATCATTTCTTTCTTTTCAAGAAAAAAATATAATCTCTTTACATGTTACATGTATAATCCCGTTATCATGCTACATTCGTTTTACTTGCTAATTCACTTAGTCATTTATCGAAAATAAATGTCTATTAGAATGTAATCGTGTCCTAATTTACCAGACAATTGCATGATTAAAAGTCCAGAGTATGTACTCTTCATATATTTGTATGCTTACAAACTATGAATATAAGAAAAACACTGATAAGTATTCGGCAATATGAACAAACTACGAGACGGTTTGTGCATACATTGTTTACTTTTGTTTTGTTCATACAATATATACTAACTCTGAGACCCCTTTTCTACTGTCTAGAATGACTCTTCCCTGCAGGAGGCAGGAAGCACTAACATCGTGTATGTTTAGTGATAATGACGGGTAACGTTACCATCATTTGTCTCGATTGGTCCAAATGATCATAGAAATGTCGTCCCAATGTTAAGGCACTGATGAAAATCCAGAGATACACTAATGCTTTGTTACGCTTCCATCAGGACGACATGGCTTGAGCCACCCCCCCCCCAAAAGAATCTATTTTTGTGTGAGATCGCCATGTTGTCCTAATGGACCCGCCCTTCTTTTCTAAAAGAAAAGATCTACACACTGTGGTACTGTACCTGTAGCACCATGCTCAATGCTAAGAGGAATGTCCGCCATCTTGGGAATGGCGCTGTTGTGGTGGTCAATAGTAGTACGAGAACGCGGGCAACCTTGATACGGCCCCCCTTCTATTCTGCCACGTACCCTTCGAAGCGTAAACGCTATTAGGGGTGCAGATTGCTATGTGGCGTGTCAAAAATACGTCCTCTGAAATTATGCGATATCCTTGAGAGAAAATTTAAGGATATTCGCTTTAGGAGTTAGAATTCGGGAACCTCAAGGTTTAATTCTCTGGGAATATCACTCTAGTAACATATATCCCTTAGGAAGCTACTTTAGTAACTTCCATCATGACAACATGGCGATCTCACCCGAAAAAAGATTTATATATATATATATATATATATATATGAATATATATATATATATATATATATGTATATATATATAATATTTATATATATATATATATATATGTATGTATATATATATAAAATATATATATATATATATATATATGTATATATATATATATATATATAGATATATCTATATATATATATATATATATGTATATATATATATATATATATAGATATATCTATATATATATATATATATATATAGATATATATATATATACATATATAGATATATCTATATATATATATATATATTTCTATATCTATATATATATATATATATATACATATATATATATATATATATATAAATATATATACATATATATATATATATATATATATACATATATATATATATATATATATATTTATATATATATATATATATATATGTATATATATTTATATATATATATATGTATATATATATATATATATAGTACATTTGACTCTTATGGTACTTGTCGGTGGATCCAAAGTGTTAATTCTTAGATTTATAGTTAGACTAATTATAAAAGGAATTGTTAGCCAGTGCCCTTCTTCCATATTGCTGAATGCCCTACACTTACGTAACCAAAAGATACAAGGTTTGGTACTCATATCAATTGAGAAACATTGGAATGTTCCCGCCTTCCCTGCCAGGCTTTGAACTCAAGACTCTTGATAGTATCCAGGAAATTCCGATTTTTTTAATGTAACTGGTTCATTAGAGTATTTATCTTAATAATTTATTTTGATGTGCTAGTCTTAAGCATGCATGTGTGCTATATTATAGAAATTCTAAAATTAATAGTTGGAAAGTTTTCCAATATTTTTTTCTTTCATTCTTTTAACCATCCATTCCATGAACACCGCCTTTCTTCCTGCCATTTTCCAACAGTGTCATAAACAAACTTTGGCCGTCGAATTAGTACCAGGGATATGCTCTGAGTCCATTCTTGTTCCTCGTCGTAATGGGCGTTTTGTCATCAACGTTAAGGAACAACGAAGAGTTGTAGGAACAGTTTATTCATTATAGCAAACACAGACTAAGACCTGTAAGAAATTTTTTAATATGTAAAAGATCCCCCCCGCAAAAAAAAAATGAATTGAATGTGGACATTGGAAAGAGATAGATATTGATTAATAGTTGAGCATGACGTAAGTAATAACCATTCAAGTGGAAAATGGGAAAGTACTAAAACAGACCAATGAGTTTAACTAATCGGAATTAATAATAAGAGGAGGGGTGAACTGATATTGCAGTAATAGTGAGTGAAAAAAACCTGTGGAACATAGAGAGAAGTAACGAAGTAAAAAAAAAAAACGTGGCATTAAGACTCAAAATCAAGATTGATAAGAAATTTACGGGCCCGTGCTACTTTATGTTAAAGAAACCTGGGCATTTAAGAGGAAAGCCGAGGGAGTGTTAGAAACAACCAGGATGAGAATGATGACACAAATTGCTGGAATGTCACTACCAGAAAGGAGATGGAGTCAAGATATATTAGAATAATGTGGTATATCTAATGTAAAATATAAAGCTAAAGGCAAACGTTTGAGATGCTATGGCCATGTAATGCTAAGAAGGGAGGATGTGGAACCAACCAAAAGAGTTCAGGACATGTCAGTGATGGGGAGGAGGATTTTGGGGCGTCAGATGGATAGATGTGGTGAGAAAGAATATAGGTGAGGTGGGACTACTGGAAGGAGATGCAAGGACTAGGAATAAATGGAGAAAGCTAAATCAAGTGGCCGAACCTGCTATGCAATGCTACTAATAAGTATTTGAAAGAAGAACTAGTGTTTATATATATATATATATATATATATATGTATATATATATATATATATATATATATCTTTGAAGATGTTTAAAGGAAAAGTAACACTTAAGTTGTAAAACGAAATTCTATATCTATTTGGTCAAATTTTAGCTAAGTTTGAACTTTGCAAGTTCTACCGATTCACCCGTTAATGGCTCTCATCATCTATAGATTATGTAACCTACCATTTATATCTAAAAATTAAAAATCCTATTCAGGAATACTAAGTTATGTGGATCAGAATAAGATGGACACCGAAAGTGCTATACCTCCATGGAAATATGATAATAAGTCTAAGAAGGTGGGAAACTGCCCTCTGTCGCCTAAAAATTGGGTACACTCGTTAAAAACACTAGTTCTTGATAACTAGCAGGTGCCAACCCTTCTCTGATAAATGTTTGCTTCCCTTAACTAGTAGGCATTTAGTGACCGAATATTACAGACATGGAGATCTCAGAGAATGATTGTTTATAAACTTCGTGGTGAGGATGGCATGTGTATCCTCAAAAGGATTCTTGGAGAAGTTATGTATGATGCCAGTGCATTTTTGAATTCATATTGGAAGCTAGTTCTCCTACTTAAAAGGTATATACAATCTGAAATATTTTATGAATGTTATTTATTTTCTCATCATCAAATTTTATTATCTTTAGTTACTAATTCTTTATTAATAATAATTCGACCGGGATCAATGACTATTGATGCTATGATTGCAGATAATTACCAATGATTCAATCTTTCTCATGTATAGCAACTCTAGCTTACAGCTTACAAGGGAACGTTCATTTTGACATAATGTTAAAGAGATCTTTTGTTGAATATTCCATTTTATTTTTTCTTCAATATCTATAATAATTTTAATCAGTAAACTTTCAAAGAACAATTATCATTATTGCATATGATTAACTAGCAATAAGGAATCCCTTCAAATTTGTACTATCAAGAGTTTGTTCATACAATAATGGATAAAATTCAATAGTAAACCCTCTAGATCATGGGTATCAAAAGCCCCTGCAGACACAAAAACACCGAGTCTCTCTCCTGGGTCCTCAACGCCCTTTCGTCTGTTAATGTACACTTCTTTGTCACTCCCATTTCGCATTTTTTTATTTCCTTTGTGTTGTAAATAACTCAAGTTAACCTTTGCACAGTCCAAGAGTTCATTACTCTACGTCTGAAAATGTTACAAAGATTTACATGTTAGTAAAAGGTGCACAATTGTTTCATTCAAGATCCCCTCTTTCTGGAAGTTAGGTATTCCTTCAACAAAGAATTTCAAGAATCGGAGCTTTATACAGCAATTTAGAAACTAAATTTATTTGGAAAACAGTAGGTTTGGAAATGAATTTGTTAAATAAAAGAAAAGTGTACTGATTTTTTTTCTCACGAAAATCTTACTACTTGATAATAGTAAAATGTCAGCTATTCTTAAGTAAATCGAAATTGCTAATAGACAATCGTTTAAGCTATGTGGTGTGTTATGCTAACATAGTTTGAACGACCGAAAAATAAAACACTTTCAAATTAATATTCACATATCATTATGGCAAATTCACAGAACCATTTCAGAATCAGAATAAAATAGTTAATGTTCACTACTCCTAACCGAAAATATCATCTCCACTGAATATCACGAAAGATTGTCCAACCTCTAATGCATCACTTTCAAAAGGTTTTAGCAGTGTTGCATGACAGCCTTACATGAAATCACTTAGCATTCCGGAATTTATGGGGGAGGAGATTCACCTCGCCTAAACTTTTTCCTAGTGGATTTTGAGAAAATATTTTGGAATTTATTATATCAAGAATTTCATATTATAAACTATATTCTCTATCTCCATGCACATACACACGCATATGTATGATACATACATATGAACACATTTATATGTATAAATTTATACATACAATTTGTGTCTTTGTAGATATGTAATTTCCTATTATATATATATATATATATATATATGTGTGTGTGTGTGTGTGTGTGTGTATATACATCTATATCTATTTATATATAAATACTGTATATATATATATATATATATATATATATGCGTAAAAATCACAGGAAAACGTGATGCTCAGATGCAGAAGAACCACATATATATATATATATATATATATATACACATATATATATACATAATAACATATATAATTATATGTCTTTATACATATATTTCTGCGTTTGTGTGGTTTTTGACGTTTTACTTCGTTTAAAATTCACATATAATGTCCTAGTGCCGTCAAAACTGAACATAACATCAGTTAGTACAAACTGGTGTCCATTTACGTTTCATAATAATGAAATAGCTGAATTTACATACTTTGCAAGTCTATATATTCCAAGGGAGCGAGTAAGCCTCGGAGTTTACACTGAGTTGCACAACCAAGACCAGTTTAGATAACGCGATATCAACGTCGTTTGCAACAGTGGCATTTCTAAATTTATCGGAGAGAGAGAGAGAGAGAGAGAGAGAGAGAGAGAGAGAGAGAGAGAGAGAGAGAGGTGAAACGTCATGGATTTGTGTACAAAAAATAATTCATTGCTGAGAAAATGCTGGATCAAATCCGAGACCA
>NC_090741.1:91934314-91936814 GCF_036898095.1 Palaemon carinicauda | reverse complement strand
CTTTCTTTTTTAAAAGGTTTTGCATCTCCACCTAAGAGTTCCGGGCCATGAGGCATCGGACCTGCATCGTGAACCGGGACTGTCTAGTTACCCAGTGGTCCAGTTGGGAAACTAAAGTCAAAGGTTGCATCGCTCTAAATGGACTGATAAGAACCTAGCGAATTTTTGTCACTGGAACTAATTTCATTTGTCTGATTAACGTAATCCTGCACACACAGACACACGAACAAATGCACAATCTGTTATTTAAAATTTTCATGATAACGGTCATATGGGATCCATCAACTTAAAAATGATGGCCTCATGATTAACCAGGCCAAAAGTAGCATTTATGTCGAGTCTAATCGTATGAACTTCATAACCAGATAATCATGTCCTTAGTGAAAAAAAACAAAACATACAACAGACTTGTGACCAATTGCTTATGAATTCAGGCCCTTTACAAACAATGTTCAAAACCATTAAACAATACATAAAGAATAAAAAATGAGTAATCAGTGTAACTATAACTACTATAATCATATCTATGAAAACAAGAAACAGGCCTATTTCTGCAACACATATAGGAAATTCTCCTATGTTAAAAGCTTATAATATATAAACAGAAACCATGCAATCAGTAATTAATAGCTTAGAAAATCAATATAAATTGGCCTACACCTTTTATAAGCATCATGGTCACATAAAAATCTATCTAAATCCAGAGTAGAAAACACGATCCAAATATATCTACCATCTGTTATATTGATTTGTAAATACTTCAACAACTTAATCACTTCCATTCTTCCATTTCAACATCAGTTTCAATAGCACCATCTACCGTAATGTCCACTATTATTTGTTCTCGATCGTCAATCAATTTCCTCTTAAACACTGGTAATTTTTTCTTCTTCTCTTTTACTACCTAAATTGGCACAGCATTATCTAAAAATATCCCCAATACTAAATAACACACAACATCATGCCTGCATTTACTTTTTATCCTCTGACCTTTTTCAACCCTTTATACACATGGTAGTAAATAGCAAAGGGGACAACAGACTCGTGTCTAATATCTCAACAAATCCGGCACTATCCCAGATGCTTATACTAAATTACTAATCACTCTGTAACAAATACCATCATACACACACACACTCATATATATATATATATATATATATATATATTTATATATATATATATATATATATATGTATATATATATATATGTATATGTATATATATATATATATATGCGTGTGTGTGTGTGTTTGTGTGTGTATGTTTGTTCATCCATTCATCTTTCATTACTGTTAGTTTCAATAAAAGAATAACGATATCAAATATCTTTTATAGCAAAGCTCACTATTGTTTTTATTGTTCTTTCTTTGCTTCTTAATGAGTTTGAGTTTTACCAGCATGTTTATTTGCACTTTGATTATTCATATGTGTATTTATATTTCTTTCATGATTACAAAACTTGATTATTAAGTAAAATCAGTAAAGGAATATATTGAGTATATATGGTTAATTTAATTTTAGAGGGTAATACAGGTAGTTAATTATATGTAGAGCATTTTATGGTACGATGAACTCTTCAAAATTGCCATTGTAATTTTCAAATTAATTTTATGAGTTTCATGACACAAATATGATCATTACTATTGTTCGAAGGCTCATTTAGACCTTCAAACTGCTAGAAAATTCTCTCTCTCTCTCTCTCTCTCTCTCTCTCTCTCTCCTCTCTCTCTCTCTCTCTGTCTCTCTCTCTCTCTCTCTCTCTCTCTCTCTCTCTTTTATGCATTGAACGGAAAGCGTAATGCAGAAAAGATGACACATAATGCGGAGCTTTGCGGTGACCCTATTGGCAAGATATATCAAAGTTAAACGATACTTACAGTTAGGAGAGAGAGAGAGAGAGAGAGAGAGAGAGAGAGAGAGAGAGAGAGAGCATTCATGTACTCAAGAAAAAAGGCTTAATTTTCTTTTGTATCAGTTTCATCTTCACAATTCAAACTATTTCTAAAATACTAATATCTTTCTAGAATAATATTTACATTCACCTCTTGATCCAGCTATAGCTAGAAAAATGAAGTAATAGTCAGTGTCGCAACTCGAGTTCCATTATGTAATGGCTTTTCAGGCAAAAGCAAATCGAGTGGCTTAATGCGCCAACAATAAATCTTCTTTCTCTAACGTTGGACAAAGCTTTAGCCTCTATGCCACGCCATTCCTAAAGTGATGTTTATTTCTTTTGGTTCACTTGTATTTTGATTCATTTCAGTCATATATGTGCATTGTATATTGATAGATACTGAGAAAGAATGTCACAGATTCCAAGTATATTTCCATAATAATAAAAGTAATTTAACAAAATGGTCTTCTTATAATGTTTTCGTACGAATACATTAGCGTTTGGGGGATTCCAACCCACTTATGAGGCCATATTTCATCTCTAAACCAAAGCAGCCTCCTCCCACATAGAATCAACAGTACGCCAAGGCTTCGAAGAAATGCC
>NC_090741.1:91916324-91921324 GCF_036898095.1 Palaemon carinicauda | reverse complement strand
TCATGTACATCTGCCTTACTCTCTGGATGGATTTAAAGATTTGGTATCCCTGAGCATATTACTCCTGACAGGGGAACCACTTTCACCTTTCAATTGTGGACATCATTAGTGCATCTCCTGGGCATCACCCTACATCAGACAACGGCCTACAACCCCGCTGCCAGTGGAATGGTTGAACGTTTTCATCGCACCATCAAAGCAGCTTTGATGGCCCGCTGCAAGGATTGCAACTGGTTCACTCAGCTTCCCTGGGTCCTCCTGGGACTACGGACCACTGCTAAAAACACCCTAGACATATTGGCAGCTGGAATGGTGTATGGCGACCCGTTGGTCGTCCCTGCCGAGTTTTTTCCTTCTACAACCTCCTCCGTAGATCTCCAGTGCATACGTCACGTCGTGGGAAAATTTACTCCGTGCCGCCAGACTTACAAGCCCCCAGCAAAGCATCACATACCAACTTATTTGCACGCTGCAACGCACGTCTTCCTGCGCAACGACACTAGCAAGCGACCGCTAACGCCCTCATACATTGTCCCTTTCCTTGTGATCCGACGCAGTCCGAAAGCATTCTTACTAAACGTTCGTGGCAAAGAAGACTGGGTCTCCATTGATCGTCTAAAACCTGCTTATCTTCAGCCAGATGACCTGCCTATATATATATATATATATATATATATATATATATATATATATATATATATATATATATATATATATATATATATATATATATATATATATATATATATATATATATATATATATATATATATATATATATATATGTCTTACTTCTAACTGTAATCGGACAGTTTAACAGGTTTTTTTCAAAAAGGCCCATAAAAGAAACACAGGAAATATGAATCAATCACACTATATTTCGGTCAATAAACATCGACCCTCTTCAGAATGTAAAGTAAAAATGAGGAATGCAGTGGAGAGGTACGGTTTATATATGAAAGCAAAAGGGTGTGTTCAATTGTTCTATAGATGTTATAATTGCTGGAAGGATTAGCCAAATTTAATTACATCCAGGTGCGTCCTCTTATTGTTTAGCCGCTCGGAGGAAGTCTTGACCTCTGATGCATGTCTGGTGGTCGGTCTCCGTGGATTATCTTCTTAATGATAGGGTTGAGAAGAGTATTGTCCACTGTGTCAGCTTTCCATTGGCCCCAGATAGGTTCATTGTGTTTGATTAATTTATGATGGCTGATTCCAGGATTTTCCTTCTGTACGGACAGGTACTCTTCAAAAGCAAAGACGACTCACTCCAGTTAATATGGTGCCATAAATGCCTAAGGTGAACGAAAATTCCTGAGTTTTCATAGCCATATCTAACAGATCTTTTGTGTTCGGATAATCTTTGAAATAGCGAACGGCCCGTTTGCCTAACGTAGACTTTTTCACAATCCCCACATGGTACTTTATAAATGCCGGATTCTATATCTCTTTTATTTTGATAAACATTAATAAGGGCGCTTCCTATGGTCTTTGGATATGAAAAAACAAAGGGGTTCTCAGTTTTGATATGATTTGTTATATTTTTAATACCTTCTATATATGGGAGTTTTATCTTTTTTTTGGTTAGTAACATCATGATCTTTATAATATATCGTGTTGGCTTTGTTGATGGCCTTTTCTATGACATACGTCGGGTAGAATAGCTGGGGGAGTTGTTTACGAATGATTTATTCATATTTCCTGTGTTTCTTTTATGGGCCTTTTTGAAAAAACATATATATATATATATATATATATATATATATATATATATATATATATATATATATATATATATATATATATATATATATATATATATATGTATATATATATATATATATATATATATATATATATATATATATATATATATATATATATATATATATATATATTTAACGATTGTGGTTGAAATGGTGAATAGAATTAACTAATCATATTATTCCGATTTTTTTCCTGAAAATTCCCGGTGTCAATGACATTAGATATTAAGATGCCAGAAAAATCTCAATCAATCAATCAATCATAAAAGTTATATGGCATTGTTGAATTAGTGATTGTAAGATTTTTACTTGTAAATTCGATCCAAGCTAAAAATTAAATCAAAATTATATAACCCATCCGCACTTATATTATCGCTGGAATATGCGTATACCTTTTTAAACAAATACTTATCCGCTAATTGAATCTAGACCCATCTATGTAAAGTACCCCAAAAAGTGTTATCTTTTCACATGAACTATGATTCCAATACACCGATGCCTTTTGTGTTCAACTGCCAATATGATTGAACAACTTTTCATTTATAAGAAATATAGATTTGTTACGCCCTCATTTTGCACGTACTCTGTCGAAATATCTCTAATTGATGGGCTCTCTCTCTCTCTCTCTCTCTCTCTCTCTCTCTCTCTCTCTCTCTCTCTCTCTCTCTCTCTCTCTCTCTCATACACACACACACACATACACACACACAGATGCAATATCTCCCCACCTTAATGAAGAGTAGCAATTAAACTGCATTGCTTCCCTCTAACATGTCCTCGGCTGTTTAATGGAAAAGGTACAATTCAGCTGCTGAAATCAACATATCTTCATCGTCAGCGAAGCAATTTGTTGAGGTTTAAATCTTGAAGGTTGTAAGGGCACAGTTATATTAGAATTTC
This sequence comes from Palaemon carinicauda, assembly GCF_036898095.1. Classification (NCBI taxonomy): domain Eukaryota; kingdom Metazoa; phylum Arthropoda; class Malacostraca; order Decapoda; family Palaemonidae; genus Palaemon; species Palaemon carinicauda. Next base: position 91,918,658 of record NC_090741.1, on the reverse strand, counting down.
CAATTATAACAGATCACTTTTTATATAATTTTAAATCGTTCCTCTATATTCTGATAAATTAGATTTGGATCTATCTACAGATGCATATTGTTTTTCATATATTGGTTAAAACTCCTGTGAATTTGAACAATGGCTTTTAAGTGAATATAAATTTGGAATTCAATATCTTGGATCCTTATATTCATGCTTGCCTGATATCCTGCACATTCAAAGAAAGAAGAAAGACTCTCCTTATCCAAGATTGTCGGCCAACCAAAGGCATACCTGTGTACAATGACCTATACGGTACTTCCATACATTTCTGACAGACCGCATTAATATTTCTCATAGAAAAAAATACGATAAAAATATTAACAAAATGGATTCACAACATGTCCATGTGCCCACGATAGATAACGAACTTGGCTAATAATAAGAATTCTCTCCCATACTCCATTTCAAGATAATAAAATATATTCTGAATCTTATGGCTTTCAGCACAGGAGCACTTGGAGTCGTCCTAGGCAGTCCAAGCTGTGGCCTCACAGTCGATATGACAGTCCACATAACACGAGGCCTCTGAGGGCGGTGGTTTCAGGTCACGAGGATAATACCTGGGGAGAATGAGAAAAGATTAATTAACCTAAATACACCAGTGATGGCCAGCTGGCATCAAAGAAACGCAAGATTTGGATGAACAGCAAGCTGTGGAAAAGCACCAAGAGGGTCATCTGATCTTTCCATCCAGAGGCAAATGAAGGGTAGAATTAATCAGGGGCCATAGTGAGCCAACTCAAAAAGTAACTAAATAACCTAATGAATAAATTATACCTATACCAAGAAGCAATTCCAAGTAGAAAAAGGACATTGCAAATGTAAAAATGAGTCGGTAAGAGGATTTGAATCTCCAGCAGCAATGAAAGCCCTTCAAACGTGCAGAATGGATGAATTGTATGCTAGAACGCTTGAATATATCTATATGGGTAGTACAGTAATCATAACCTAACATAAAGATAGTGAAAGAATTCCAATTGAGGAAGGAGTTGGGTGGGAGACCACATACCTCCTAAATTATCCACAGCATGACTGAAAGAGGTTTTTAAGAATTTAGATTTGGAAAATGTAGGAATTACGATATATAAGGTATACCTTAACGACTTGAGGTTTTCAGATAACATAGTTCTATTTAGTGAATCATGGAAGAAACTGCAAGAGATGATAGAAATTCCAATAGAATATGAGTGAAATTAAGATGAAGTTTAGTGGATATTAGGACAACAATTAGAATTTGTGGACAACCTCTAGGGACTGTTAATAAATATGTTTACTTAGAACAGACAGGAAGTGTTTATTCATGACATGAGACCGAAATTAAAAGTAGGATAAGCATGGGATGGAGAACTGATGGTGAAGAAAATGAGATGATTAAAAGGAAAATGGAAAATGCCACGTTCTTTGATAAGGAAAGCATTTAATCAGAGTTAACATATTTATCAGAAATTGAGAGCAATACCAAAGTCTTACAACATAAGCTAGTTACAACTCAAACAGCCTTGGAAAGAATAATGATTGAAATAACACTAAGAGACAAAATAAGACCAACATGGATACTAGAGAAAACTAAAGTATAGGATATTCTAAGGCTTGCCGCACACTGAGCCCGAACGGAACCGCCCAATCAGAACCGAAACGTCCGATAAAAAACGAAAGCATGCATTCTTACATGGTTGCGCACATTGGGCCAGAACAGAACGGAACTGACGCACCAGAACATAACGAAACCGACACAGTATTCTTTGAAAGATATTTTTTCTGAAGCGTCGGTGGTGTTTGACAGGCTACGCATGGAGAGGGTTGCCAAGGAATTCGGAGGTTAGTGTGATAGCAACCAATATTTTTCTGATGTCAGAAATTTGACAAATGTATTTTAATAGCAATGATGTAAACATATGATTTGATACAAAGATTTTAGGAGTGATTATTATTATTATTATTATTATTATTATTATTATTATTATTATTATTATTATTATTATTATTATTATTATTTATTAGTTTTATTTTTTTTTTTTTTTTTTTGCTGATGTCAGAAATTTGACAAATGTACTTTAATAACAATGATGTGAACTTATGATTTATTACAAAGAATTTTGGAGTGATTATTATTATTATTATTATTATTATTATTATTATTATTATTATTATTATTATTATTTCTTTTTTGAAAACATTTAAACATCTGGCTTATAGATTCGATAAAAGATTGATATACAGAATATCTAATCATTGTAACATCAGTTAATTAAAAACTCAGTTATGATTAAGGAAAACTTCCTTCATTTATATAAAATTTTG
>NC_090741.1:91908824-91911324 GCF_036898095.1 Palaemon carinicauda | reverse complement strand
ATATATATATATATATATATATATATATATATATATAAAGTAATTTCAAGTAAGGCTGCCATGCAGCACTGCCAAAACTCTATTGAAAGTGATGCATTAGTGGTTGGACAATCTTTCGTGAAATTCAGTGGAGAGGAAATTTTCGGTTAGGAGTAGTGAACATTACTCTGATTCTGAAATGGTTCTTTGAATTTGCTATATTGATATGTGAATATTGATTTAAAAGTGTTTTCTTCTCTCGTTCGAAGTATGTTGGCATAACACAGCAAATAGCCCAAACGATTGTCTATTAGCAATTTTGATTAGCTTAAGCTTAGCTGACATTTCACTATTATCTAAGATTTTCATAAGAAAACATTTCAGTATACTTTTCTTTTATTTAACAAATTCAATTCCAATTCTACTGTTTTCCAACAAAATTTTGTTTCTAAATTGTTGTATAAAGGTCCGATTCTTGAAATTCTTTGTTGATGGAATACCCAACTTCCAGAAAGAGGGGATCTTGAATAAAACAATTGTGCACCTTTTACTAACATGTAAATTTTTATAACATTTTCAGACGTAGATGAAGAGAGCAGGGGAACACTTGGACTATACAAAGGTTAACTTGATTTATTTACAACACAAAGGAGATAAAAGAGGGGCTAAATGGGAGTGACAAAGAACTGTACGTTAGCAAATGAAAGGCCGTTGAGGACCAAGAATAGAGACTCGGTGTTTTTTTTTTTTTTTTTTTTTTTTTTTTTTTTTTTTTTTTTTTTTTTTTTTTTTTTTTTTGTGTGTGTCTGTAGGGCTTTTGATACCCAAGATCTATACGGTTCACTATTGAATTTCATCCTTTATTTTATGAACAAACTCTTGATAGTACAAATTTAAAGGGATTCCTTATTGCTAATTAATAAATGTAACAATGATAATTGTTCTTTGAAAGTTTACTGATTAAAAACATTATAGATATTAAAGTAAAAATAAAATGAAATATTCAACAAGAGATCTCGTTAACATTAGGTCAAAATGTACGTTCCCTTGTAAGCTGTAAGCTAGAGTTGCTCTACTTGAGAAAGATTGAATAATTGGTAATTATCTGGAATCATAGCATCAATGGTCATTGATGACGGTCGAAGTATGATTAATAAAGAATTAGTAACTATATATAACAAAACTTAAAGATGAGAAAATAAAAGACTTTCATAAAATATTTAAGACTGTATATACCTTTTAAGTAGGAGAACTAGCTTCCAATATGAATTTAAAAATGCCTCTGGCATCATACACAACTTCTCCAAGAATCCTTTTGAGGATACACCTGCCATCCTCACCACGAAGTTTATAAATAATCATTCTCTGTGATCCCCATGTCTGGAACATTCAGTCATTAATGCGTACCAGTTAAGGGAAGTAAACAATTTTCACAGAGGGGTTGGCACCTGCCAGTTATCAAGAACTCGTGTTTTTAACGAGTGTACCAATTTTTAGGCGGCTGAGGGCAGTTTCCCACCTTTTAGACTCATTATCATATTTCCATGAAGGTATAGCACTTTCGGTCTCCTTCATCTTATTGTGATCCACATAACTGTTAGTAGTCCCGAATATGATTTTCAAATATTAGATGTGAATGGTAAGTTACATTGTCTATAGAAGATGAGAGCCATTAATGGGTGAATCGGTAGAACTTGCAAAGTTCAAACTTAGCTAAAATTTGGCCAATATATATATATATATATATATATAATATATATATATATATATATATATATATATATATATATATATATATATATATATATATATATATATATATATATATATGTTACAGTCAAACTGTGAAGTCAATTATTTCGTGAAATGACTAAAACTGTTCGTCATTTCATGTAATGCCTGTAGGGGTCAGTCAATTCACGAATTGAGTGAAAATTCCAGCCTTTCCGTGAAACGACTGAATTTGGTGACCAGACATTTCACGAAATGACTAAAGTCATTTGTTATTGAGCTTTATATGTTTGAAAAGCGAAATTAACTATTTTGTACTCTTATAATTTTATTCACATGAAAATTCACACATATTATAAATATCACTAGTTAAAAAGTAAATGACTAGCAATAGTAATATCAATATTTACAATAATTGTAAGAATAAATCACCCGGTATAATAATTTAATTCATAGAAAATCACAAATATAAAAGCACTAGTAAAAAATTAAATCAATAGTACGATAGAACAATCGAACAATAGTAAAAACACATGACATATCAATTACAGAAATATTTATTTACACAGTTGAGGCTATTGTGGCATCTACTATTGCATAGCTGTTTAGATTTGAAACATTTGCATCTGTTTGTTTGACGTTTTTTGGGACCATTACATGAACACTTAACAAAACCTTGTCCTCCACTGATAGAGGATTTGTTAACGGCTTCTCGCAGAGAAATTTCAATGTCATTGTTAATGTCACTTTCTTTCAGCAATCTCTCAGGACAAATGTCAAACTGATTCCT
>NC_090741.1:91893824-91903824 GCF_036898095.1 Palaemon carinicauda | reverse complement strand
ATGACAGGACCAACATGGTCTTGGGACTTTCGGGTATTGACCTTTGTTAGGGAAGCGATTAAGGAAGGACTGATATCGGTGTTTTTAGATCTCTTCGAGCGTTTGATGCTTGTTATCTCCAGATTCTCAACGCATCTTGCAGCAGTGCTCTTAGCACTGGGTCTGTCTCTATTGCGAACTGCAAAGAGGTCAGAGCTCCTCCCTGTTTGCGTTTTGAGAATCTGACTGATTACCAGAGTCTTTTGACCTACCTTGCCATCTCCTTTTACATTCCCAAAGGAAAGGAGAGTTGGTGTGACCACGGGCTTCAATGGCTTATTCACCATTGAAACCATTGAGCTCGAGAGAATCAAGACTTCTTGAAGCTTATCTTACATCCGTGATGTTCGGGGACCGGATTATCTCCTTGGATGTTCATAGACCAGCCACCTTGGGTGCTGCCCACCCCAGCCTCTCGTCCAGGAACATTGTTGCCTGAACCTTTCCTAGGCATAATTATTGCATGACTGTGTCTGCCAATTTTATGAAGATATCTAGGACTGTATCTAGTCTGAAAAATATGTTTCCTAGGAAATACGTTACTTTGTGTGACTTGAATCCTAGGTAGGAGGGTAGAGGGTGATGGACTGGAAGTTGCCAATAGGCGGCTTTTAAGTCTGGTAAGACTACGAGCACCATTTTCTGACAACAGGGCCCTTATTTTCATAAAAATAAACATTGTGAACTCGTTGTTTTATTTAGACTTGTTGAGTGGTGACAAATCCTGAATAACTCTGAATTTTCTTGAGTCCTTCTCGCAGAAACACAACGGCCTTCCCTGGAATTCGGTGGACTATAGTTTCCTTACCACTTTTATGCTCTAGAGCTCTCAGGTAAACTCCTCCAGGAGGGTTTTGGATTATAGGAGGAGTTGAGGAAATGGTGGTAGAGACATCTCCACCTCCCATCTTCATCTCATCTTGATTAGGCCATGGGCCCAAGGATCGAAGGTCCAGCGATCCTAAAGGAGCCTCCCTCCTACCAGAAGCATTTCTATGCTTCGAGTGATCAGTAGGATTATATTTTTGACCACCTGTCTGTAGCAGCACGGCCACTACAACTGTGGGATTTTGTTGAACAGCTCAAAATGAATTTCCAGACTTTTCCGTCTTCCTCTGAGGTTTGGGACCCACAACCGTGGAAGACTCTCTTTTTGAAAGGATTCCCCACTTTGGGAGAAGTCCTACTTTCTCCGTGGTGGCGTTCTTAATCACTTTCCTGACTACCTCGTCTGAAAAGAGGTCTTTACCCCAGATGTTGGAAGATATTAGCTTCCTTGTTTCGTGTTTCGCTGTTGTGTTACTGTACACAAACTCCCTACATGTTCTTCTAGCCTTTATAAAGGCTTAAAGGTCTTTTACCAATGTAGCCATATGTATTTTAGCTAAGACCTTGACCATGTCTGGGGTATCTTGATAAGCTGAAGAGAACTCTTTGTAGTTTTGTAGAGATGCGTGAGGCAGCAAGTCTCTCCTTTTTTTTCTTGCTCATCATGTAAGAGAAATTCGGATAATTTAGGGAGAATTTCTTTAAATTGTCGACATCCGCATTAAGTCTTCCTACTGAAAAGGTTAAATGGGCTTCCTTCCAGTTCTTCTCTTGTCTGTGAAAGGCTAGTGACAGAGGCTCACACTCCTTGAGTGTAGGACACGGTTTACCTGCCTCCACTGCCTCGGTAACATATTTAAATGCTCTCTCCGTAAAGGGGAATGAAATTGAAGCAGAAGCCAGAAAGGAAGAGTGACTGTTACATGGTGTGAATACCTTCGACACCGAGTAACTCGCCTTTTCTATGCTACTTGATAGGATAGCCTGTGCTTTATCATGGTCGAGAATCATAACCTCCATTTATTCCGTTCCTTTTCTTAACGTTGGTTCATCCTTCAGTCTAATGCCACAATTAGAAAGAGCGCCAAAGCTTGGCCAAAACTGGATTTTGTCCAAAGGAACAGTACCCATATTCTCTGAGATGTAGAGTTTGCCGTTTAAAATCGGCATTAGCTCCGCAAACCACCAGGGATTGGTTTTGGAGCATGTCGGAAGGTCTTGATCTACTGGTCGTTTTTATGACCCCTGAGAAGCGACAAGCGGAGCTTTACAAGGCTATACCTTGCATTTTGCTTCCTGCTTTTCGCTCTGTTCGCACATGTTTTCTATTAGACTCCTCACTTGTGCCCATAACTGGTCCATTCCATCTAACAGATGGATAGAAGGCAGAGATATCAATCTCCTTGTCTCTACAGCCGGAATAGACGTAGACAATTCAAACCCGACATTCTCCCCTTCTTACCGTGGGCGCTTTCTGCGCGCCTTCCCAAAGGTTATCTGGCCGTCGGGAGATGGACCTCGTGTCTGGGGTATCCCTATTTCCTTACTTGCTGTTGGAAGTAGTTTCCTACGCATCTTGTCATTAGGCAGAGATTTTCTGAAAGCCTCTCACCCAGTTGTGTAGCTTGAAACGAGCTGCATCCCTAGTCTCTACCGACTAGGGATTCTTGAAACCCTCGGACAATAAGATGCGACATACTTTGCAAGCCTGCGTATTCCAATAATGCAGGAGTTTGAATATAATATTGCAGGGGGCATAAAACCTGCATGCATTATGTCCGTAGAAACACTTACTCTTAGTTTTGCAAAAGACTGCAAAACATGACATCTGGTGTTCTTCTTGTAAACAAATAAAACGGAATGAGTATACGACTGATTATCTTACGAATAACCAATATATCAAAAGTCGTATCTTAACAGAGTAGCTTAGTATAGCAAGCTATAAACGGATAGTAGGAGACACATACTTGTGTATCCTCCGCAAACAAATGCTGTTGCCTCCCCTCAGTATTAAATGTGTGGAGATTCCCTTATCAAAGGAACTACAACTAAAAAGGGGGTCTCTCACCACTAGGGGTAGAGAAGTATATAAATCACTGACCCTTTTATACTAAACACTGTTGGGTAAGGAGGCCTGATTTCTTAATCAGCTTAATGAAGAAACACTATTCCTTCAATATAAGAACGGCACCAGCATAAGCTCGCACAAGGCTACTGAAGATATCTTAGAAATAATTACTGTATAATCGAACTGTAGTTTTCTGTTTGCAGTATGCACTATCACAAATTACTGGCTACTGTATAATCATATAGAGTGTGATCCAGACAATGTGCTGCCTTTATGGCAATCATCTGACTGCACGGTCCAGCTGGCATAATGCCAACTGGATTGGGGAAAAATAAAGACTTATATTCGTGTATCTCAGCCAACCTATTTACTGTGATCTCCCTTACAATATTAAATCATGGAGCTTCCTGATCATGGAGACTCAAGGATAAGGGCTCTGCCTTTTAATGGTTAGGAGTGTAATATCCAGTCCATAAAAATTTTAATATTGCAGGGTAATCTGAAGACTGATTTCTAATCAGAATCTTGAAGAAATTAATTTCTTTCAATATGAGATTAGGTTCCACATATACTTTGGTAGGAGACTCCAAATATATTGGAAAACTCTACTAGTATAATGTATACAGGAGCTTTCTATTTGCAGTATGTCCTATACTGAAAATATACTAAATACCTGTATAAACATATACTGTAGTACATCCGGTATGTCGTCGGCATAGCTAGCTTTGGCCGGCACATCCAGCCTCTAAGCTAAAAGAGAGAGAGAGAGATAGTATGGAGAAAAGGCTACCTAATACTGTGTATATATACAGTAAATATGGATGTAAAAATCTTATTTTACTATCTTTATCCAGAAAGAAGGTTCAAATGGAAGGGGAGAATGTAACATTCAGGCTTCCATCCAGCTACAGTACTGTCGCCAGTAAGGTCCTGTCTATGCCCTGTGCCGGCCGGCAGTATCAGTAGAGTCAGCGTCCCCCGGCAACATACGCTGTTGCTAGCAGTCCAAGGGAGAACTGAAAAACCTTTGGTAGCAGAAGGGACTTCCAACTCACAGCCAACATGGCCACCAGCTGCTGCCCTGGCTGCCTCTCAGCAGCCATCATGATTGCCGGCCGGCAGCTGCCATGGCTGCCAGCCAGCAGATGTCATTACTGCCAGCCGGCAGCTGACATGACTGCCAGCCGGCAGTTGTCATGACTGCCTTCCACTGAAATAGCTACTGGCAGTCGGACAACGGCTGAAGAGAGGGAGTCTGGTCGATCCTGGCAACCTACCGGCAACGAAAAGGTTGCAGGGAGTCGCCAACATAAAGGGATAGAAGGGAAGGGAAAAGAGGGTCCTGTAAAAGGTACAGCAGGAGCCGGCCTTATAGCCTGTCCTGCCTTACCTAACGAAACTCCGTTCTTGTATCAGAACTATCCCATGTGGCTAAAGAATCCTATTTTTTACCCTAGGGTTAGATCAGTACAATAAAGAGGTTGGTAACACCCTCGCCACCACCTCTAAACAGAAAGGAAACGGGGTTCTAGTGCCGGTATCCCCTAAACAGAATAAGAATTCTATTCTTCAGCTTAGGGTCAACCAACACAGGACTAGTCTGCTAAGCCACAGGGAGAAGGTACCATATTGTAGAGATCCTTCAGGAGTGTCCTAGGTAGGTCTAGCCTCCTATGTCGGCAGCCTAACCTAGCAAAAGAATTCTATTCATCTTGTTAGTCAGCTACTGACTACAGACTAAATTCTAGCCCAAACATAAAAAACCTTCATCTGCGGTTACAGGGGAAGGGGAAAAAATTGTAGGATACTCATGCCTAAATTAAAAATTTTAGGGCGACCTACTAAGGTTGTAGCCTAAGGCTACACTCTGAAGGAAAGAGGGATTACCCTTAAATCCTCTTTTGGAAACGTGTAATGCTTCATCTAATTCTAAGAGATAACTATCTCTGCATAAATTGAAATCACAGTACACAAGGGTAATCGGGGATATGTCTAAACTTATAATAAAATGCCTAGGTTAGGTTACCTAGGCGAGACGAGATCTCGGTTACCTCACTCACCGAGACTCTAACAATACCATCGACACAGAAAAGAAAATTATGCACATTATAAATATCTTCGCAAGTATAGTTTGCCTAAATAGTTTACATAATTAAGTATTTAATTAATGCTATTTAAAAACCGGGAAGTCGTTCTACTAACTAAATAACACACGCCTAACGAACGACTGCTCCCATGGCGCCTCCGGTATGAGGCTTAGCTTCTAAACAAAATAAATTACTTCAATTTCACTGTGAACCAGGAGCTAAAAATTAATTATTGTGAACACCCAACAATCAACTTTCCGAAGGTGAAAGAAGTTGGTGAATGCATAATGAAAATTGATCGAAATGTTAGATCAACAGGGAACACCACTGAGCGAAATTGCTACAAAATTAGGAATGTCTGCCATCTTCGGAATGGCGCTGTTGTGGTGGTCAATAGTACTGTAATACAAGAATGGGAGCAACCTTGATACCGCCACATCTTCTATTTTGCCACGTCCCCCTCAAAGCGTGAACACTATTAGGGGTGCAGATTGCTATATGGAGTGTCAAGAATACGTCCTCTGATATTATGCGATATCCTTGAGAAAAAATTTCAGGATATTCGCTCCAAGAGTTAGAATTCTGGGACCTGAAGGTTAAACTCTCTGGGAATATCAATATAGTAATATATATCCCTTAGGAAGCTACTTTAAGAACTCCCATCAGGACGACATGGCTTGAGCCCCCCACAAAATATATATATATATATATATATATATATATATATATATATATATATATATATATATATATATATATATATATATATATATATATATATATATATATATATATATATATATATAAAATATATATATATATATATATATATATATATATATATATATATATATATATATATATATATATATATATATATATATATATATATATATATATATATATATATATATATATATATATATATATATATATATATATATATATATATATATATATATATATATATATATATATTATAAATATATATATATATATATATATATATATATATATATATATATATATATATATATATATATATATATATATATATATATATATATATATATATATATATATATATATATGAAAGCAAAAGGGTGTGTTCAATTGTTCTATAGTTGTTATAATTGCTGGAAGGATTAGCCAAATTTAATTACATCCAGGTGCGTGTTCTTATTGTTGAGCCGCTTGGAGGAAGTCTTGACCTCTGATGCATGTCTGGTGGTCGGTCTCCGTGGATTATCTCCTTAATGATAGGGTTGAGAAGAGTATTGTCCACTGTGTCAGCTTTCCATTGGCCCCCAGATAGGTTTATTGTGTTTGATTGATTTATGATGGCTGATTCCAGGATTTTCCTTCTGTACGGACAGGTACTCTTAAAAAGCAAAGACGACTCACTCCAGTTAATCTGGTGCCCTAAATCCCTAAGGTGAATGAAAATCCCAGAGTTTTCATACCCATATCTAACAGATCTTTTGTGTTCGGATAATCTTTGAGATAGCGAACGGCCAGTTTGCCCAACGTACACTTTTTCACAGTCCCTACATGGTATTTTGTAAACGCCGGCTTCTATTTCTCTTTTATTTTGATAAACATTAATAAGGGCGCTTCCTATGGTCTTTGGATATGAAAAAAAAAAGGGGTTCTCATTTTGATATGATTTGTTATATTTTGAATACCTTCTATATATGGGAGTTTTATCTTATTTTTAAAATCTCTTTGGTTAGTAACATCATGATCTTTATAATATATCGTGTTGGCTTTGTTGATGGCCTTTTCTATGACATACGTCGGGTAGAATAGCTGGGCGAGTTGTTTACGGATGATTTCAAATTCTTTATTTAGGTAGGCTGGGGAACAGATTCTCAAACCTCTAAGAAATAGATTGCAAGCTACTCCAATTTTTACAGAAATGTCGTGATAACTAAAGAAATGAATGTAGGAAATAGAGAAAGTTGGTTTTCTATACACAGTGAAATTATACCCCGTCGATTCCCTTATAATTAGTATGTCCAAAAAAGCTAATTTTCCATCTTTTTCCCATTCAGTTTTAAATTTTATACTAGGGACTAGGGAATTTAGATTATTGAAAATTATATTGAAATCTCCCCAGCTATCATCCCAATATGTGAAAATGTCATCAACATAGCGTTGCCAAACCATGTTCGTAGGTTTAATTGTTGTTAAAATTTCTGTTTCAAAGTATTCCATGTAGATGTTAGCTAAAATTGGAGATAACGGGCTGCCCATACTACAACCAAATTTCTGTTTGTAAAAATTTCCATTGAAAGAGAAAACGTTATTTGACACGCTTAGTTTAATTAACTTAATTGTTTTTTTTTCAATACCGAGGGGGAAGTGATCTTCGTAAGGGATTAATTTTTCCCTCAAAAAACCTAATACGTCGTTGATCGGGACCTTTGTAAATAGGGATTCTACGTCAAGACTCAAGAGTTTTACATTGTTTACTGGGATATTTAATCTATTGAATTTCTGGATGAAGTCCTCTGCATGCTTAATATGAGCTGAAGAAAAGCTCCCTAGAAAGGGAGACAGCAAGACTGCTAACCATTTTGATATATTATATATAAATGACCCTTTATATGAGACGATTGGGCGTAAGGGAATACCGTCCTTATGAGTTTTTGGGAGCCCGTAAAAATATGGCAACGAAGGGTTCATGACTTTGAATTTTTCTAAGACCTCGATGTCTTTTTTATTATTTCCGATTTTTCTTACGGATTTGAAAAACTCCGGAGCAACAGATTTACGGGGATCTTTTGTTAGCTTTTCATATGTAGTGTCATCGTTTAAGAGTTGTTGAACTTTGTTGACATACGTCTCTTTATCAAGAATGACTATTTTTCCGTCTTTATCCGATTTTGTGATGATGATGTTATCAGTTTTGTTTAATGAAAAAATAGCATTATGAAACCTTCTGGGAAGCGGATTTTTACTGTTACTTTGTTCTAATGCATTTAACAAGATTCCTTTAATGCAAGTTTCATCTTTTTCAAAATTGTTTTTAGAGAAATGTTTATCGAAGGCCACCACATAATCAAAATGACTTTCCCGTCCGGGTTTCATAGCAAAAGAAATACCTAGATTCAGAGCTGTTTGCTCATTCACTGTGAGTGGACGGTTCGATAAATTCGAAACGTTATTTTCCAATCCTAAATTATCCATGTACTATTTCGTATGAGTCTTTCTAATTTATTATTCAATTTCTCGGAGTGAGTCACACTACTATTAATAGCACCAGTCAGCACATATGAAGAAAGATCTCTGTACATACCATCATCTCGGCATAGCAGACGAAGAGATACCCCCAATTCACTTATATTCCTCCGTGATACATAGATGTCATGATTTGCTGACATAATTCGTTCTTGCAGAAATGTCCTGGAGGAATTAGGAAAGGGGTCCGATGTTGACGTCCAGCGTGAAAAGCCATACATTTTTGGTATAACTTGTTCTTGCAGACACTCTTCAAGAAACTAATGATAGGGTTGAGAAGAGTATTGTCCACTGTGTCAGCTTTCCATTGGCCCCCAGATAGGTTTATTGTGTTTGATTGATTTATGATGGCTGATTCCAGGATTTTCCTTCTGTACGGACAGGTACTCTTAAAAAGCAAAGACGACTCGCTCCAGTTAATCTGGTGCCCTAAATCCCTAAGGTGAATGAAAATCCCAGAGTTTTCATACCCATATCTAACAGATCTTTTGTGTTCGGATAATCTTTGAGATAGCGAACGGCCAGTTTGCCCAACGTACACTTTTTCACAGTCCCTACATGGTATTTTGGGCACCAGATTAACTGGAGTGAGTCGTCTTTGCTTTTTAAGAGTACCTGTCCGTACAGAAGGAAAATCCTGGAATCAGCCATCATAAATCAATCAAACACAATAAACCTATCTGGGGGCCAATGGAAAGCTGACACAGTGGACAATACTCTTCTCAACCCTATCATTAAGAAGATAATCCACGGAGACCGACCACCAGACATGCATCAGAGATCAAGACTTCCTCCAAGCGGCTCAACAATAAGAACACGCACCTGGATGTAATTAAATTTGGCTAATCCTTCCAGCAATTATAACAACTATAGAACAATTGAACACACCCTTTTGCTTTCATATATAAACCGTCACTCTCCACTGTATTCCTTACTTTTACTTCACATCCTGAAGAGGGTCGATGTTTATTGACCGAAATATAGTGTGATTTATTCATATTTCCTGTGTTTCTTTTATGGGCCTTTTTGAAAAAACATGTTAAACTGTTCGATTACAGTTATAAATAAGACATATTAGCCCATCATGGAACCCCTTCGTTTTTTCCATATCTTCAGTTGGAATGCCGATATCAAGCATATATTCAGACGTTATGAACGACTAGTGCAGGGACTTCACCGGAGGAAAAACCAGAAATGGTTTCTTGAAGAGTGTCTGCAAGAACAAGTTATACCAAAAATGTATGGCTTTTCACGCTGGACGTCAACATCGGACCCCTTTCCTAATTTCTCTAGGACATTTCTGCAAGGACTAATTATGTCAGCAAGTCACGACATCTATGTATCACGGAGGAATATAAGTGAATTGGGGGTATCTCTTCGTCTGCTATGCCGAGATGATGGTATGTACAGAGATCTTTCTTCATAAGTGCTGACTGGTGCTATTAATAGTAGTGTGACTCACTCCGAGAAATTGAATAATAAATTAGAAAGACTCATACGAAATAGTACATGGAATAATTTAGGATTGGAAAATAACGTTTCGAATTTATCGAACCGTCCACTCACAGTGAATGAGCAAACAGCTCTGAATCTAGGTATCTCTTTTGCTATGAAACCCGGACGGGAAAGTCATTTTGATTATGTGGTGGCCTTCGATAAACATTTCTATAAAAACAATTTTGAAAAAGATGAAACTTGCCTAAAAGGAATCTTGTTAAATGCATTAGAACAAAGT
>NC_090741.1:91881324-91883824 GCF_036898095.1 Palaemon carinicauda | reverse complement strand
TATAAGTATATATACATACACACACACACACACACACACACACACACATATATATATATATATATATATATATATATATATATATATATATATATATATATATATTTATTTATATATATATACATATATATTTATTTATATATATGGGTGTACTTATATATATATATATATATATATATATATATATATATATGATATATATATAAATATATATATATTTATATATATATATATATATATATATATATTATATATATATATATATATATATATATAAGTACACCCATATATGAAAAATTAATGAAAATATATATATATATATATATATATATATATATATATATATATATATATATATATATATATATATATATATATATATATATGTTTATATAAATATTTATATATATATATATATATATATATATATATATATATATATATATATATATATATATATATATATATATATATATATATATATATATAACCCCTAACATGGGTTGCTTGCTCCCCAAAAACATTCAATACAAATATTGATCATGGCCTACGTAATATTTTAGCTGGTGAACCGTTAATGAGATTTTTCTGGAGAAAACTGAAAGAATGGTAGCTGTTTCACACAAATGTATAGAAAGGCTCATTAGCAGTCCGTCAAACTCCCTTCTGTATAGTTATATTTCATTAATATTAAGGTCCCCATTTTCAAATACATCTATGTTAGTATTCTTCTAAACCTCTGAATTTTCCCCTCTCTACACTTGCTGCTCCTCTTCCATTCGTTCGGCATGAACAAACCAGTTTAAAACCCTGAATTACATTTTGCATATCCATAACATTTTAAATCTTAGGATACGTATTTTAGCTTTGTATATCAACAGCTTGAACTTCTTTTCTTTGAATTGCATTCGACACTCACATCTTACTAAAGAGAGCTTAATTCTAGAGTTCCTCAGTGAACAACTGAGGAGGAAATAACAATTAAAAAGATAAAATTGTAATTACCAGAAAGCTACATTACCTTTGCACCCTCGGCGGTGGCTCGACATGAATACATAGGTCGTCGTGTACTAGGATCTGGTCAGCAGCCCTGACACAGGTAAGCTGACGTGTCTGAACGCCGCCCCCACAATCAATGGGCGACTCCTCCGTCCCAGCAGAGGCCATGCATGGGCCCCAGGCTGAGCTTACCCATTGATATCTGAAAAAATGGGGCAAAGAGGGTGATGACTGCAGGAACTGAGAGAGAAAGAGAGTCAAAGAGAGGAGGAGGAGGAGATTCTATTACATTATGCAGATTTAGCATACACAGTGGCTATCCAACACGGCAGCCTCATTTAAGTTTATGAAGCATTCTGAGTGAACAGAGAGAGAGAGAGAGAGAGAGAGAGAGAGAGAGAGAGAGAGAGAGAGAGAGAGAGAGAGAGAGAAAGAATTTTGTACTTGAAAGAAGGGGGTAAATGAATTTAAGAAAAGTACATTTTATTTCCCCCTTAAAATTTCACTTTGGTACCTTAGGAAAGAATGAGGAATTTGTGGTTGATATCATAGGTACGTGATAAAAACTGAAGAATTTGGGAATAAAAACACAGGTATCTGGTTAAAGAATGGGAAATTTGAAACTGAAAACACGGGTACTTGTTGAAAGAATGAGGAATTTGGAAATGAAAACACTGGTACTTTGTGAATGAATGGGGAATTTGAGGAAAAAAACTGTCACTTGGTGTAAGAATGAGGAATTTGGGGATGAAAACAATGTCATTTGGTGTAAGAATGAGGAATTTGGGGATGAAACCAGTATCACTTGGTGTAAGAATGGGGAATTTAGGGATAAAAATAGTATCACTTGTTGTAAGCATGAGGAATTTGGGGAGGAAAATAGTGTTACTTAGTGTAATAATGAGGAATTTGGAGATGAAAACACTATTGCTTTGTGAAAGAATGAGAAATTCGGGGATATAAACTGTCACTTGGTATAAGAATGAGGAATTTGTGGATGAAAACAATGTCACTTGGTGTAAGAATGAGGAATTTGGGGATGAAAATAGTGTCATTTGGTGTAAGAGTGAGGAATTTGAGTAGGAAAACAGTGTCACTTGGTATAGGAATAAGGACTTTGGGGATGAAGACAGTGTAGCTTGGTATAAGAATGAGGAATTTGAGGATGAAAACAGTGTCACATAGTGTAAGAATAAAGAAATTGGGGATGAAAACATTGGTACTTGCTGAAAGAATGAGGATATTTGGGATGAAATAACTGGTAATTGCTGAAAGAATGGGGAATTTTTGGATGAAAATACTTTACTTGCTGAAAGAATGAGGAATTTCGGGATGTAAACACTAGTATTTGCTGAAATAATTAGTAATTTATGGATGAAAACCTAGGTGCTTGGTGAAATAAAGAAAATTTTTTGGGACGTGCAAAGAAGTTTATGGCTAATGTTGTCTAAATATATCAAATAATATCAGCCAGAAATTGTTACAGCATTACGAATTTAAA
>NC_090741.1:91868824-91876324 GCF_036898095.1 Palaemon carinicauda | reverse complement strand
GAAATTCGTTGGAAGATTTCTTGTGAAAGAGAGAGAGAGAGAGAGAGAGAGAGAGAGAGAGAGAGAGAGAGAGAGAGAGAGAGAGAGAAGGACCATTATGCGAGGAAAGGAAAAGATACAATTTAAAACGGTTTTAATTGAAGTCAACTGGAGAATAGTTACATGGGATGGAGAGAGAGAGAGAGAGAGAGAGAGAGAGAGAGAGAGAGAGAGAGAGAGAGAGAGAGAGAGAGAGAAGGACCATTATGCGAGGAAAGGAAAAGATACAATTTAAAACGGTTTTAATTGAAGTCAACTGGAGAATAGTTACATGGGAGAGAGAGAGAGAGAGAGAGAGAGAGAGAGAGAGAGAGAGAGAGAGAGAGAGAGAGAGAGAGAGAGAGAGAGAAAATGACTTACGTTACTGACATTTAGAGAATAAAGATGAGAAATTGTTTAATTCAAATGAAATTGACTGAGACAGAGAGGCAGAGACAGTTCATTTAATAGGTAATCACAGAAATAACCCCTCTAAGGATATATTAGTGAAATCAGATGAAAATGTGGGAGAAGAAATAATAAAGGAGCAGCAGCCTCAATGTTGAATATAAAGAGGCATTAGAACGCCAAGCAGACGTACACAAAGGGAGATAAACATTGTAGTAAAATGAATATTAGAGTATCTTCTAAGTTCATGATAGTGTTTAGTGATATCGGATCCTATATAATAATAAAGTAAGAAAACTATTAGTTCGTTTTTCTAGCAATAGCTGGATCAAGAGGTGAATGTAAATATTATTTTAGAAAGATATTAGTATTTTAGAAATAGTTTGAATTGTGAAGATGAAACTGATAAAAAAGAAAATGAAGGTGTTTATATTGAATTTCTCTCTCTCTCTCTCTCTCTCTTCTCTCTCTCCTCTCTCTCTCTCTCTCTCTCTCTCTCTCTCTCTCTCTCCTAACTGAAAGTTTCGTTTACCTTTGATATAACTTGCCAAACTCCGCAATATGTGTCATCTTTTCTGCATTGCGCTTTCCGTTCAATGCATAAGAGAGAGAGAGAGAGAGAGAGAGAGAGGAGAGAGAGAGAGAGAGAGAGAGAGAGAGAGAGAGAGAGAGAGAGAGAGAGAGAGAGAGGGGGGGAATATTCTAGCAGATTGAGGGTCTAAAAGAGCCTTTAAACAATAGTAATGATCATATTTCTGTCATGAAACTCATAAAATGTATTTGAAAATCTTATTACAATGAAAATTTGAAGAGTTCATCATACTATAAAATGCTCTACATACAATTAACTATCACCTCTAAAATTAAACTACCCAAGTATATGCAGTGTATGCGTCTAGGGATTGTACTTGATAATTCAGTTTTGTAATCATAAAGAAATATAAATACACACATGACTAATAAAAGTGAAAATAAACATGCTAGTAAAACTCAAACTCATTAAGAAGTAAAGAAAGAACAGTAGAAACAATAGGGACCTTTGCTATAAATGACATTTGAAATCTTTATTCTTTTATTTACACTAACAGTTATGAAAGATAAATGGACGAACATACACACACACACACACACACACACATATATATATATATATATATATATATATATATATATATATATATATATATATATATATATATATATATATATATATATAATATAAATATATATATATATATATATATATATATATATATATATATATATATATATATATATATATATATATATATATATATATATATATATATATATATATATATATGTAGTTGATAGATGGGTTCCTCTTGGGAATCGCAATTTAAGTAGGAATAAAATAGTCAATGCTGCTATCATCATCTTTATTCGGGAGCTTTCGACATAACTTATGTCATAATATATATATATATATATATATATATATATATATATATTATATATATATATATATATATATATATATATATATATATATATATATATATATATATATATATATATATATATATATATATATATATATATATATATATATATATATATGTAGTTGATAGATGGGTTCCTCTTGGGAATCGCAATTTAAGTAGGAATAAAATAGTCAATGCTGCTATCATCATCTTTATTCGGGAGCTTTCGACATAACTTATGTCATATATATATATATATATATATATATATATATATATATATATATATATATATATATATATATATATATATACATATATATATACATATATATATATATATATATATATATATATATATATATATATATATATATATATATATATATATATATATAATATAAATATAAATATAAATATAAATATAAATATATATATATATATATATAATATATATATATATATATATATATATATATATATATATTTATATATATATATATATATATATATATATATATATATATATATATATATATATATATATATATATATATATATATATATATATGTGTGTGTGTGTGTGTAGTTGATAGATGGGTTCCTCTTGGGAATCGCAATTTAAGTAGGAATAAACTAGTCAATGCTGCTATCATCATCTTTATTCGGGAGCTTTCGACATAACTTATGTCATCTTCAGCCTATCTGCAATTATCATATGTAAAATTAATAAAATTTATAAAATCATCCTCAGTACATAGTTAGGAAGATACACTTTCTTGAATTGATCAACTAGTTCTAAAATCAACCAATCAAGGAACATAAAACCTTAAAAAAAAAACTTATTACACACAACTATATAAAAGACTTAATAACTAATATAACTAGTCACCCGCAGGAGATGATGACCACTCATCCAGACCAGCAACCCACAGACCACACGGATCAATGGGTCACCGGCAACTGAACAGGTAAGCCCTCATTCAAGCTGGGTTTTGTCTTAAAAATATATAAAGACTCCAAGATTCTTACCGATCTCCCCATGTGGTCCGAGCACATGGGGAGATCGGTAAGAACCAAAATACTGTTAAGTAAAAAACCAATTTCCGCTATTTATGACCACGCATTTAAATCTGGTCATGCCATTTTTATTGAAAATTTCAAAATTACGGACAGACATAGTAACGACAGCCAGCTGAGAATCTTAGAGTCTTTATATATTTTTAAGACAAAACCCAGCTTGAATGAGGGCTTACCTGTTCAGTTGCCGGTGACCCATTGATCCGTGTGGTCTGTGGGTTGCTGGTCTGGATGGGTGGTCATCATCTCCTGCGAGTGACTAGTTATATTAGTTATTAAGTCTTTTATATAGTTGTGTGTAATAAGTTTTTTTTTAAGGTTTTATGTTCCTTGATTGGTTGATTTTAGAACTAGTTGATCAATTCATGGAAGTGTATCTTCCTAACTATGTACTTAGGATGATTTTATTAATTTTATTAATTTTACATATGATAATTGTAGATAGGCTGAAGATGACATAAGTTATGTCGAAAGATCCCGAATAAAGATGATGATAGCAGCATTGACTATTTTATTCCTACTTATATATATGTATATATATATATATATATATATATATATATATATATATATATATATATATATATATATATATATATATGTGTGTGTGTGTGTGTGTGTGTGTGTGTGTGTGTGTGTGTGGGTGTGTGTGCGTGCGTGTGTGTGTATGTTTGTCTTACAGAGCGATTAGTAATTTGTTGTGATATTAGACACGGGCGTGTTGTCCCCTTTGCTATTTACTATTATATGTATGAAGGGGTGCAAAAGGTCTGAAGATAAACAGTAAATGCAGGCGTGATGTTGTGTGTTATTTAGAATTGGTGATATTTTTAGATAATGCTGTGCAAATTTAGCCACTAAAAGAGAAGCGGCAAAAATTATCAAAAATGTTTAAGAGGAAAGTACATTGGCAATTGAAAGTAAATAATGGCAGAAATTATGGTAGATTGTGTTATTAAAACTGATATTGATGTGCAAGAATTTAGAAATGAAAATAACAGATGATAGTAAGAGTAGAAGCACTATAAGCTTATTTTTTTTCCTGATGGTTGATATATTTTGTTAGTGTTTTCTACTTTTGATATAGATAGTCTTTTATGTGACCATGATGCTTATGGAAGGTGTCGACAAATTTATATTGATTTTATGAGCCATTGATCCGTGATTGCATAGCTTATGTATATATTCTACAAGCTTGTAACATTAGAGAGTTTTCTATGTGTTTTAGAATTAGATCTGTTTCTTGTTTACATCGATATGGTTATAGTAGATCTAGTTTTACTGATTATCGCAATTTTCTATACTTCATGTTTTGTTTATTGGTTTATAACATTCGTTTGTATAGGGTCTGAATTGACAAGCAATCGATCACTAGTCTGTAGTATGTTTCTCTTTTCACCAAGTTTTTTTAATTATCTGGTCATGAAGTTCATACAATTAGACTCGACTTTAAGTGCTACTGTTGACCGCGTTAATCATGAGGCCATCTTTTTTAAGTTGGTAGTGATGGGAGTTGGCAAATTGCATATGACCATTATCATAAAAAATTTAAGTAATAGATTGCAAAGAGCAGTATTTCATGTGTTTTTGTTTGTGTGTTTGTGTTTAGATGATTAAGCAAATTAAACAAATAGAATTCTTTCAACAAACAAAAATCTCTCTTGAGTTCTTACCAGTCAATTTGGAACGATGCAACCTGGGACTATAGTTTCCCAACTGGATCACTGGGTAACAAGACAGTCCCGGTTCACGATGCAGGTCCGATGCCTCATGGCCCGGAACTCTAAGGCAGAGAAGCAAAACCTTTTCAAAAAGAAAGAAAAAGAATGATTACCCTCCAAAAAAACAGATGAAATCTCTACATTAATACTACTGCGTTAATACCAAAACATGATATATACGGACATTCAGGAGCTACAAACCTACCCAACATTTATGCTAAAAGGTGCCTTTGCCAGATTTGGCCCTCTAAATTTAATGACCAATTGCCATTTACGAGACCCATTATGTCAAACTTCTCATAAAAATACACAAGTAACATTTTGAGTGATTCTTCTAGCACATAGACAAACATATTGAACTAAAGCCTTAATCTACTTGTTGGAGGTAAAAATAGACAATCTTAGTCCGAGAAAATACTTTTGTTTACATACTCTTGCACTCGGATTACCCTCGGAAAACTCTGTTTTTCCATTCTATTTCTATATCAAAAGAAGCGTTGTAGTATCGGCGTTTTTCTTGAAATAGTTATAATTTTGAAAAATTTGCACACAATCTCTAAAAAAAATATATCATCAGGAATTTATTTCGGTATAATTTACGTCTTGATATTCAAAGGTGTAACAAAAA
This sequence comes from Palaemon carinicauda, assembly GCF_036898095.1. Taxonomy (NCBI): domain Eukaryota; kingdom Metazoa; phylum Arthropoda; class Malacostraca; order Decapoda; family Palaemonidae; genus Palaemon; species Palaemon carinicauda. The sequence continues at coordinate 91,871,024 of NC_090741.1, read as the reverse complement.
TACATCCACACAGTTAAAGAATTTAGTAATTGTTTCAACATCCCCCAACTTGACTTTTTTAATATTTTTTGGACCTCCTTTCAATTTGCATCTTGAATGGGAAATAATTTTGAATAAAAAAAAAAAATTCCGTGTAAGGTACTGTAATTTCAAGCCTATACATTCACTCTGTAACCTGTTGAATAACGAATAAAAAAAGGAACTGGAAAAGTATAGTAATCAAATAGCACCTTTTAATTTATTACTTTCCAATTAGGGATATTATCCTCTTTTCTACATCTTATGCTAATTATAATTGCGATCGTCATGGATATTAATTTTTGAGATATCTCTTCCACTTATTTCAATGCTAATTTCTTCCGCCATTAGAGTAGGCATATTCATATTCTAAATGTTGAAGATTTATTCTAATATATTCATATATTTCTTTAACAGAAATAGTAGTACGTGGACTCTAAGAATTATATATTGTGTAAATAGCTATATCTAATGGTACATTAAGGTAAACAAGTTATATCTATATCATTCACAACACAGTAACATAAGCTCTTGTATTTTCTGTATCAGGAAGCAACTAGTGCTTATGAAATATTCATGAAACAAATTTGTTGCCAAAAAATATTTGTGAAAATATTTCGCTGCCTTATGGGCTTAAAGAATAAATGGTTATTGATAAAAGAGCAAAAGGAGAAGGAGGTTTGTAAAGTCATGAAACAGCTAACCTGAGTGGAAGTCGAGTTCCGTTGTTGTAAATGCAGGTCATCTTCCTTTCCCGGCGTCCAATTACGGGCAAATTGGCATTATCCACCTCAGCGTCGCTGTCTTCATCAGGAGCAACTATTTCCTCTTCAGAGGTTAGTAGCTTCTCTTCGGTGATAGAGATCTCCTCCTCGGGCGAATCCTCACTAAAGTGCCCCTGAATGACGTTGGATGAATCCTCGAACTCTTTGGGGCTTGGTCCTAGAAACGAATTGTAACTCCGACCCCAGTCTTTTTTGAACGAGAGACCCAGAAGACCGCTCTTTGGAGGTACCCAAGCCTCTGGCAATTTTGCTCTAGTTCTCTTGCCTACTCTTTCACCTCCAAATCCAGCTCCTCTGTGGCCTTCCAGCAGTCTCGCTTGTCTCTTATTGGACATCATCACTTCACCCCTGAGGGCTTGACAGGGCCCCCACTTTCCCACTCTCAGTTTCACATTTTGGGAAGGAGCTTTCAATAATGCATCATCACGAATAAGAGAGGGGGAAATGTTCAGGCAGTCGCCAGGGCACGGACGGGATTGGATAAGATCTGGGCAGCCTTCTCCCCCTTGAGACGGCGCTACAAGAACAGTGCGCGTGCGATGGCTGGAAGAATCTTGGCAAGAACATAACGACCACCTACTCCACGGGCCCACGATACAGTTTTGGGGACAGGGAGTCTTGCATTGGATGGCTCTGGCTGGTGATGGCGTGCTGCACTCTGAGTCTGTATAAGATATGCTGCCATGGACTTTACAAATGACGAATCTCAAGCGATACCGTCGGCATAGACCCTCAGAGTCCATTATGTGTTCTTTATCCAATATGCAGGGAGACAAATTACCAGCTTCCCATTTTCCAACTGAAATGATACAACGGTATTGAACTTTATCATTCTTGTCTATATGAAATATCAATATATATATATACATCTGTGTTATATGGTAAGAAAACGAAATATAAATGTTATAAAGAATATGTTTAATTATAACCAAATGCGTGTGCTACTTTGAAATACAACTAAAGCAGTAACACTCATTATACCACTAGACATCCTATGAGTGAAGTTAACGAGGGCTGGCTCTGTTTAGCAATTGCATGGGTAACCAGAAATAAAATTAGGTGCCACTAGCACCAAGGGGCAGCACATTAGATAGTAACAATTGATAACTATTTGATGAAAACTGGAAGAGTAATAGCTTGTGATGGAAAACACTCTAAGGGAAATGGCGAATGGTGAAAAAATATTTTGTTACCGTTCTTTAGAAAATTCCCTTAATTAAGGTGTGTTTTTTTAACCACAGCATATTGGACAATATCAATTCCATACTTCATCTGTTGAACATTGGATAAACTGCCTTTGCAGAAAACTTCCACAATAGGTTTTTTAAGCAATTATACAGAATGTTTTACGGCCTTCAGGTCCTTTACACACACATTGCACGATTCAATTTTGTCAA
>NC_090741.1:91861324-91863824 GCF_036898095.1 Palaemon carinicauda | reverse complement strand
CACTGAATTTCTTGTGGTGATAATCTGTTCCTACATCTAAACCTCTTCCACAGCTTCTAATAAAGGATTCAACAACACCATTCATATGAGAAGTGTGAGGTTTGTTGAATTTACACTCAAATTTTGTCCCAGCAATTGCAAACTTATCCTTCATTAGTCTCTAGTTCCAAGAATTTATTCACTTCTGCAATTTCTCTTGAGCCCTTATGAAATTTCGTCCTCTGTCACTTACTGCCAAAACTGGATGGATTACATGATTACAAGTAAATCTTCTCCAAGCACAGAGAAAAGCATCTGAAGACAATGAATCGACCAGTTCAAGAGAAATGACACGAGTGACGGTACAAGTTATGATCATTATAGTTCCTTCAGTGCTTGTATTATGAGTTAACTTTATTTTGATAGGGCCAAAGAAATCTAATGCCACTCTGCTAAAGGGGGTGGGGGTATTGGATTCACCTCTGAAATTTGGCAGTTCCCCCATCTGTTGGCCCAACAATAGGTGACGTCTGGTTCTGCAGAAACAACACTTGAAAGCAATGTCCTGAAATAATCTTGCTCCTCCAATAATGTAAACTCCGCGCTTAAAAGCTAAAGCAATTGCGACTCTATATCCTTTGTGACCTGTACATCGATGAATCATCTGAGCGAATGCTTCAGCCAGGGAAGAATTCCTCACCAATAAAACTGGATGCCTCTGCTCGTAGGGTAAATGGAGCTTATGTAGTCTGCCTCCAATTCTTAAAATGCCTTTTTCGTCCAACTTTTGGTCAAGCTTTTTAGTTTGTTTATGATTAACTTCATCTTGATTTTTTAAAGACTTTTGGCTTGCATAAAATAAAGCCAGTTCTGCTTCTTGTATTTCTTTAGGTTCTAGATGACTTTGACAGTTTTCTAGGTCTTGTTGTAATAGCAAACGGTGGCAGTAAGCAGTTATTCGTACAAGTCTATTCCAGTCTGAAGAGAGTTCTGTAAATCTTTCCTCTAAACTCTCATCAGCCAAAATTCCAAGAAATTAGATCCTTTTAAGAGATTCTGGTGTGTACTCTTTAACAATACAACGCTTCTTTTGAAAATCATATGTCGGTTCCCCAAAATCACAATCTTGATAACTGTTCAGAAAAAAAACCAGGACCATTGATCCATCCTTGTAGTTCACTTGGCTTTATTGGCTGGGTTAATGTATCGGCAGCATTCAATTGTGAAGGAACATAGCAAAATTCTTTTGAAAATCCTGGCAAAGCATCCTGAATCTCCTGAACTATAGCTGACACAAATGGTTTAAAGGTTCTGGCAGGAGAGCGAGCCTAGGTCAACACTACTTCTGAATCGGTCCAAAATTTCATGGTAGTAACCCTGCAAACCACTTGCAAAGCAAGCAAGGCAAGTCTAGCCATAACCACAGCAGCAGCAAGCTCAAGACGTGGAATAGAACGCTGTTGCAACGGAGCCACTAAAGACTTTGCGATGACGAATTTCAGTTCTACTCCAGGAGAAGTATTCTATTTCAGCCAGATCACAGATCCTAGGGCAGATTCACTGGCATCACTAAATCCATGAAGTTGAGGGTCTCCTGGAGAATCTTCTGGCTTTATCATCCGATCTAGTCTAAATCCAATTAGTTGATTCATTTCATCATGTCCCTTTCCCATTTTGATTTGTTCTTCACTCAATTCATCATGCCAACCAACTCCACTAGCCCATAAATCTTGAAGACAAATCTTTTATCTAATTGTTACAGGAGATAACATACCTGTATGATCCCACAACTTTTACACCAAACTAGCAACATTTCGCTTTGTTAGTTTTGAAAACTCCTCATTGAATTTGTCTAGCTGAATAGACACACTATCCGTAACCTTATCCCATACATGACCCAAAACTCGTGTTTGGTTGTCTTCTGGGCATCGGTCAACAGAGGGGTCATTAGAATGCCATTCTTTTATTCTGAAGAAGCCCTTTTCTAGTATCCGATCCACCTGATCAATGGCTGTAAAAACTAATTCACTCTTATCAAATGATTCAATCACATCATCCATGTACAATCGACAGTTAATTAACTGTGCTCCAATAGGTTCCTCCTCCTTGAATGTATCTGCCAAAGTGCGTACAGCCATCCTAGCTATGTTTGGTGCTGGTTTATCCCCAAAAGGAAGGCACAGCCACTGCCAGTAACGAAGTGTAGAAGATAAATCAAAACGTCATACAAACCGGTGATATCTTTGATCCTTATCAACCATAAGTATTTGATTAAACATTTTTTGAACATCGCCTGCAATTCCTATGCTTTTCATTTTCCAGTGAAGAAAGCAATACAGAAGAGTTCAAGAAATCTGGCCCTTTGTAAAATACATCATTCAAACACAAGCCATTGAACTTGGCAGCAGAATTCCATACGATGCGAACCTTTGATGATTTGTGTAGTTGATATACAGCATGATATTGTAAGTACCATCCCTCATTTCTGGACTCCTCTGGATATAACTCCCTGACAAAGCAA
>NC_090741.1:91846324-91851324 GCF_036898095.1 Palaemon carinicauda | reverse complement strand
TCACTTGTGACGGTGGCCTCCCATGTTTCTAATATTTTCTTTTTACAGGATGCAGGAACAGGCGTGCGATTTTTGGTAGACGCGGGTGCTTGTCGTTCTCTTTTGCCAAGGAAACTCTTCAAGACAAAACGTAGTCTGTCTACATCTGCCGACGTCCGCTTGGTAGCTGCCAACGGATCTGCGATACCCACCTACGGTTACGAGAGCCTCACATTATCGTTCGGAAACGGTAAATTCAATTGGAATTTTCTCGTTGCTGACGTCACAATGCCAATCCTCGGTGCGGATTTCCTCTCTCATTTCCACCCTCTGGTCAATGTCGCCCACCGACGATTGGTCAATGCAGACTCGTACTTGTCAACACCTCTTCAACCCGCCCCCTCTAACCTCGCTCTCCAAATTAGCGCACCGACGGAGGCCTACGCCCACCTCCTTACGTCGTACCCGGAAGTTTTCCGTTCAGAACTTCGCCAAACGCCCACTGTTCCTGCCAAGCACGGTATTTATCACCATATCAAGATGACAGGACCCCCAGTCTTCACAAAATTCAGATGTCTGGCACCGGAACGATTGGCAGCCGCCAAACAGACGTTCGCCGAAATGGAGAAAATGGGCTTTTGCCAAAAGGCCTCCAGCCCATGGTCGTCACCCTTACACATCGTTCTGAAGAGAGACGGCTCCCTCCGTCCGTGTGGGGATTACAGGCGCCTGAACATGCAAACAGAACCGGATCACTACCCCCTCCCAAACATTGCCGATATACCTCCTACCTGCACAAAGCGAAGGTTTTCTCTATGCTCGACCTCCTGAAGGGGTATTATCAGGTGCCTATGAACCCAGAAGACATCCCCAAGACCGCCATCACCACTCCGTTTGGCACATACACCTTCAATTACTCTTGTTTTGCCCTTCGTAATGCTGGGGCAACGTTTCAACGTCTCATGGATGGCATCTTAGGGGACCTCCCTTTCTGTATATGTTATGTGGACGACATACTTGTGTTCTCCTCCTCAAAAGAGGAACACATCTGTTACCTGCGCATCGTGCTCGACCACCTGCAACAAAACGGCCTTGTAGTCCGGTACGACAAGTGTACCTTTGGCGCCAACGAAGTGTCGTTCTTAGGGCACCGTATCACTCCTGAAGGAGTCCATCCCCTCCCTGAGAAGGTAGCAGCCTTTCAGAATTTCCCACGCCCTCGACCATCAAAGCTTTGCAGGAATTCTTGGGCATGATCAACTATTATCACCGTTTTCTGCCAGCCATTGCCGCCACTCGTGCTCCCCTCTACGCATCCCTCAAGGGCGAGCCAAAGGACTTGAAGTGGGGTCCCTTTCAAGAAGCAGCCTTCTGCAATGCAAAGAAGGCCCTATCAACTGCTGCGGCTCTCACTTTTCCTATCCCACACGCCCCTCTCCTTCTCTCCACCGATGCCAGCGACGTCGCTATTGGTACAGTACTCGAGCAGGTGGTCAAAGGCTCGCCCCGCCCATTGGCCTTCTTCAGCAGAAAACTGTCCAAGGCAGAATCGGGTTATCATACCTTTGATCGAGAATTGCTGGCGGTGCACTTGGCTGTCTGTCACTTTCGCCATTTCTTAGAAGGTACGCCCTTCGTCATTCGCACAGACCACATGCCTCTGGTGCACGCCTTAGCTCGACAGTCTGATGCCTGGTCTGCCCGTCAACGCCAACATCTCTCCAACGTGGCTGAATACAATTGCACCCTCCAATACGTCCCTGGGAAAATGAATCCCGTTGCCGATGCCCTTTCAAGAAACACGTTGGCTGCCGTTCAACTGGGATTGGAATACAACGCCCTGGCTGAAGCCCAACGACAGGATCCAGAGTATCAAGCTTGTAGGACATCCTGCACGTCCCTCCGTTTTGATTTTCCCCTGGAAGATTCCAACACCACCCTCCTCTGTGACGTCAGTACTGGTAAACCGCGACCTTGGATTCCTGCTCCCATGCGCCGATAGGTGCTTGATTCCATCCACGGCCTGTAACATCCCTCGTGCCGTTTTACTGCACAGCTGCTGAAGGCAAAGTTCATTTGGCACGGCATTTCTAAGGATGCTAAGGATTTGGTCTGTGCCTGTACTTCTTGCCAAACTTCCAAAGTACATCGACACACGGATTCAGGAGTGGGCACCTTTCCTTAACCTCTGCGTCGTTTCGCACACATTGACGTCGACGTTGTAGGCCCCCTACCCACATCACAAGGACATTGTTACCTGTTTACCGTCATCGACCGCTCCACTCATTGGCCTGAAGCCATTCCCATGGAAACTGCATCGTCCGCTTCATGTACAGTATATAATTTTTAGGGGGGGGAGCCATGTACCAACCGTGTTTCACACTTTTGTACATAATTCCTTTTGTATATATTATGCTTGTATTTTCGCTCCTCCCTCGCACTAAAACGAACATGAAAATTCCTGTCTGGTTTTTCCTCTGTAATATTGTTTGTCTTGTCAACTTGTTATGTCCTGTTGCCTTGAGGTTTTGTATATAAGGAGAGTGTTCCACAATAATATAACTCAGTCGTTTCCAATCTGCCTTTGAGTTCACACCCTTACTCGGCGCCGTCACAATATACACAAAATGAAGTATGTACGATTGTGTGACACACAATTGGTACATGGCTCCCCCCCCCCCTAGAAATTACATACTGCACATGTTAAGTAGGAAGCCATGATCTAGAGAGGCGATCTGTAGGCGGGTCATCTGGCAGGAGATAAGCAGGATTTAGACGATCAATGGAGACCCAGTCTTCTTTGCCACGAATGTTTAGAAGGAATCCTTTCGGACTACGTCAGATCACAAGGAATGGGCCTGTGCAAAGGGCGTTAGCGGTGGCTTGCTAGTGTTGTTGTGTAGAAAGATGTGCGTTGCAGATTGCAAGTCTGTTGGTATGTGATGCTTCGCTGGGGGCTTGTAAGTCTGGCGGCATGGAGTAAGTTTTCCCACGACGTGACGTATGCGCTGGAGATCGTCGGAGGATGTTGTAGAGGGAAAAAAATCGGCAGGGATGACCAACGGGTCGCCTTACACCATTTTACCTGCCGAGACGTCGAGGGCGTCTTTAGGAGTGGTCCTTAGTCCCAGGAGGACCCAGGGAAGTTGAGTAAACCAGCTGGAATCCTTGCAGCGGGACATCAAAGCTGCTTTGAGGGTGCAAGGAGAGCGTTCAACCATTCCATTGGCAGCGGGGTTGTAGGCCGTTGTCAGATGTTGGGTGATGCCCAGGAGATTCGATAATGATAGCCACAATTGAGAGGTGAAAATGGTACCCCTGTCAGAAGTAATATGCTCAGGGATACCAAATCTTACAATCCATCCTGAGAGTAAGGCAGATGTACATGAGGCGGACGTTACAGTTTCCAATGAAGGGAGCGGTTGATGAGGGCATACAGGTAACGATATCCTTGTGATGTGGGTAGGGGGCCTACAACGTCGACGTGAATGTGTGCGAACTGACGCTGAGGTTGAGGAAAGGTGCCCACCCCACATTCCGTATGTCAATGTACTTTGGAAGTTTAGCAAGAAGTACAGGCGTGGACCCAAACTTTAGCATCTTTAGAAATGCCGTGCCAAATGAACTTCGCCTTCAGTAGCTGTGCAGTAGAACGGCATGAGGTATGAGAAAGACCGTGAATGATATCAAACACCTGCCGACGGATGAGAGCAGGAATCCAAGGTCGCGGTCTACCAGTACTGACGTCACAGAAGAGGGAGGTGCTGGAGTCTTCGAGGGGGAAGTCTTTCAAACCGAGGGACGTGCAGTATGTCCTACATGCTTGATACTCTGGATCCTTTCGTTGGGCTTCAGCCAGGGCATTGTAATCCAATCCCAGTTGAACAGCAGTCAACGTGTTTCTTGACAGGGCATCGGCAACCGGATTCATTTTCCTGGGACGTACTGAAGGGTGCAATTGTATTCGGCCACGGCGGAGAGATGTCAGTGTTGCCAGGCGGACCAAGCGTCAGACTGTCGAGTGAAGGCGTGCACCAGAGGCATGTGGTCTGTGCGAATTTGGAAGGAAATACCTTCTAAAAAATGGCAAAAGTGACGGACGCCAAGTGCACCGCCAGCAAATCGCGATCGAAGATAGAATAACCCGATTTTGTCTTGGACAATTTTCTGCTGAAGAAGGCCAATGGGTGGGGCGAGCCATTGACCACCTGTTGGAGCACTGCACCAATAGTGACATTGCTGGCATCGGTGGAGAGAAGGGGAGGGGCATGTGTGATAGGAAAAGTGAGAGCCGCAGCAGTTGATAAGGACTTCTTTGCATTGCAGAAGGCCGCTTTTTGAAGGGGACCCCATTTCACGTCCTTTGGCTTGCCCTTGAGGCAGGTGTAGAGGGGAGCAAGAGTAGCGGCAATAGCTGGCAGAAAACTGTGATAATAGTTGGTCATGACCAAGAATTCCTGCAGAGTTTTGACGGTCGAGTGCGGGGGGAAGTTCTGAATGGTTGCTACCTTTTCAAGGAGGGGATGGACTCCTTCGGGAGTGATACGGTGCCCTAAAAACGACACTTAATTTGGAGGCAAAGGTACACTTGTCGTACCGAACCACAAGGCCGTTTTGTTGCAGGCGGTCGAGCACGATGCGCAGGTGACGGAAGTGTTCCTCTTTTGAGGAGAACACAAGTATGTCGTCTACGTAACATACGCGGAAAGGGAGGTTCCCTAAGATGCCATCCATGATATGTTGAAACGTGGCCCCAGCATTACGAAGGCCAAAACAGGAGTAATTGAAGGTGTATGTAACAAACGGAGTGGTGATGGCGGTCTTGGGGATGTCTTCTGGGTTCATATGCACCTGATAATACCCCTTCAGGAGGTCGAGCATAGAGAAAACCTTCGCTTTGTGCAGGTAGGAGGTCACGTCGGCAATGTTTGGGAGGGGGTAGTAATCCGGTTCTGTTTGCATGTTCAGGCGCCTGTAATCCCCGCATGGACGGAGGGAGGCGTCTCTCTTCAGAACGATGT
>NC_090741.1:91821324-91838824 GCF_036898095.1 Palaemon carinicauda | reverse complement strand
GGTATCGTTATATTTGGTTTTTCTTGATAATTGTAAATCTCTCTCTCTCTCTCTCTCTCTCTCTCTCTCTCTCTCTCTCTCTCTCTCTCTCTCTCTCTCTCTCTCCCAAATACATTAGATATATCTTTTAATATAATTTCTAAAAAGTCTGAAGAGAAAATCGGCGAAATTAATGAAATATCTCAATAAAGTCAGAATTAAACCTGACTTTAAAAGTTGGTTTAGATAATGAGCCACGTAACTCAGAATGATAAGATCGGATAATATCTGGTCGAATGGAGCCTGGATAAAAATCTGGGGACTTCTCCCGCGATTAAATTCCTAGAATAAATTGAAGTGAGAGTATGAATAATTCCAATATTTCTTTTTTAATTATATATCAATTAATGGTTTTCTCAGTTATTTGTATCAACAATGTAATTCACCTCCTAGGATATAGCTATTTTTATTTATTATATTACTATTTTATCTTCCTTGATGTTTACACTTGTTTATTATTTTGGCTGATTAATATAATCTTGCATTTTTCACGATTGGTGTTCATATATTCATGCGTTTCTTCCTATCCTATTTATCAATTAATCAAATCGGTTTCAAACAAATTTTTCTCCACGCACCATCAAAACTCAACGACTTGAATATCATGATACATGTTTTCTTCAAACTATGTTCACCAAGACCACAGGTTAGATGCTAGACATTTATCATCAATGGTCAATTGCGTAACAGGCGAGAAGGATGTTGCTGTAGTTCCCTGGAATCTGGCAGCAAGAGTGACAACTGTAACTGACAGATGCTTTATGAGATGACGCCCTTACACATTGAAAGGGTACCTCCCTCTACAAGGAGCCCCCCTAACCTTGGGTCATTGCCCGTTTGTATTTCAAAACTAGGAAATGCATTCAATTGTTTATATTTCTATAGACTATAATATTTCAGTTATACAAGCACTCGCGTATTATGCATGTCTATATGAAGAAAGGCAGGGAACGAGATATATAGACAGACAAGCAGAAAGTCACACAATAAAATTTCTGACAGATCGCCGAAGCTTATCTTCTGTAAGTTAAGACAAAAGCCTTCGTACTTTTGTCGAATTAAACGTTCGTGGACCGTAGGTGAAGGTAAAGGCCGATTCACACGACCTGTTTTCTTTCCGACAGGCTGGGTGGTGGCTAACCGCCGTCGAAATGTTTTACATTCACACGAGGCGTTCCGTATCCGTTTACCAGCGCGCGGTTTTTATTGTTTACTTAGACTCTGTCACGTTAGGACCGAGTAAATTACGATAATTTTGACACTATAAGATGTTGGTTGATAACTGTGTTGATAAAATAAGTTATGCAACCTCATAATGCTTTATGCACCATGCGAAGATTATTAAAATTGCGATAAACTCACCTGTTTTATTTAATTCCACTCCAGTCATTTTCCATGTCTTTTATTTATGTAAATTATTTCTATACATCTTGTTTGCCATGTCAAACATCTCCTCATACCCTTGCAAAAGTTCAATTAACCTCTAATACATGGTGTCCACAATAAACTAACTAATTTCTATGACTCTATACTATGAGGAAAAGTCGTGGTTGTATGCCACGAAACAAACGGGTACAATACAGGTCCTCGTTCACACAAAACATCATCCAACCATTGGTTGGGACGGGTGGCTAACGTCCGTCAAACCGGCCGAGGTTTCTTGGAAAGAAAGCCGGGCCGACTCGGACGGCTGACGTCCGAGGGCCGCCGTCTGCCTAACGGGTCGTGTGAACAGTTGCATTTGAATAAACGCAAGAAACCTAGACGCCGGTTAACCGACGGCCAGCCTGTCGGAAAGAAAACGGGTCGTGTGAATCGGCCTTATTATTACTATTATTACTATCCAAGCTACAACCCTAATTGGAAAAGCAAGATGCTATAAGCCCAGGGGCTCCAACAGGGAAAAATAGCCCAGTGAGGAAAGGAAATAAGGAAATAAATAACTGAAGAGAACAAATTAACAATAAATCATTCTAAAAAAAGTAATGTCAAAAGAGATATATCATATATAAACTATTAACAACGTCAACAACAAATATGTCATATATAAACTATAAAAAGACTCATGTCCGCCTGGTCAACAAAAAAGCATTTGCTCCAACTTTGAACTTTTGAAGTTCTACTGATTCAACAACCCGATTAGGAAGATCATTCCACAACTTGGTAACAGCTGGAATAAAACTTCTAGAGTACTGCGTAGTATTGAGTCTTATGATGGAGAAGGCCTGGCTATTAGAATTAACTGCCTGCCTAGTATTACGAACAGGATAGAATTGTCCAGGGAGATCTGAATGTAAAGGATGGTCAGAGTTATGAAAAATCTTATGCAACATGCATAATGAACTAATTGATCGACGGTGCCAGAGATTAATATCTAGATCAGGAATAAGAAATTTAATAGACCCTAAGTTTCTGTCCAACAAATTAAGATGAGAATCAGCAGCTGAAGACCAGACAGGAGAACAATACTCAAAACAAGGTAGAATAAAAGAATTAAAACATTTCTTCAGAATAGATTGATCACCGAATATCTTAAAAGACTTTCTCAATAAGCCAATTTTTTGTGCAATTGAAGAAGACACAGACCTTATATGTTTCTCAAAAGTAAATTTGCTGTCAAGAATCACGCCTAAAATTTTGAAAGAGTCATACAAATTTAAAGAAACATTATCAATACTGAGATCCGGATGTTGAGGAGCCACCGTCCTTGACCTACTTACAATCATACTTTGAGTTTTGTTAGGATTCAACTTCATACCCCATAATTTGCACCATGCACTAATTTTAGCTAAATCTCTATTAAGGGATTCACCAACCCCAGATCTACATTCAGGGGATGGAATTGATGCAAAGAGAGTAGCATCATCTGCATATGCAACAAGCTTATTTTCTAGGCCAAACCACATGTCATGTGTATATAGTATGAAAAGTAATGGGCCAAGAACACTACCCTGTGGAACACCGGATATCACATTCCTATACTCACTATGGTGCCCATCAACAACAACTCTTTGAGATCTACTACTTAAAAAATCAATAATAATGCTAAGAAACGACCCACCCACTCCCAACTGTTTCAGTTTGAAAACAAGGGCCTCATGATTAACACGGTCAAAGGCAGCACTAAAATCAAGGCCAATCATACGAACTTCCCGACCACAATCAAGGGATTTCTGTACTGCATTGGAGATTGTAAGAAGGGCATCACATGCTCCAAGGCCTTTCCGAAAACCAAATTGCAAACTAGGGAATAGATGATTACCTTCAGCAAACCTATTAAGACGTTTTGCCAGAAGACGTTCAAAAACTTTAGATAATATGGGAGTTATGGAAATTGGGCGGTAATCAGTGGGACTTGAGCTACCATAAACACATTTACATAGAGGAGTAACATTACCAATTCTCCAACAAGTGCTAAAAGCTCCTCTTCTTGCTAACTTGCGTAAAATAACAGATAACTTTGGAGCTAAGAAATCTGCTGTCTTTATAAAAAACAAAGGAAAAATACCATTTGGGTCTACACCTCCATAAGCATCAAGGTCCATCAACAGAGCTTTAATCTCACGAGATCGAAAAGCTAAACTAGTTAGTTTAGCCTCAGGAAAACAGGAATGAGGAAGTTCAAGTTTTTCATTACTCTGTTTACTGTCAAAAACATCAACCAAAAGGGTTGCCTTTTCCTTTGGACAGTGAGTGACGGAGCCATCTGGTTTAAGTAAAGGAGGAACTGTTGCATCTACACCAAAGAGTGCAGATTTAAGGGTAGACCACCATTTATGTTCCTGAGTTGTACCAGAGAGGGTTTCCTTTATGATTAAATTGTACTCCTTTTCAGTTGAGGCATAAACTCTCTGAGCAAAAGCTCGAAGCTGAGTATAGTTGTTCCAGGTCAAATCTGATCTGTTACCCTTCCAAAGGTGATAGGCCTCCTGCTTCTCCAAATAAGCACGTCTACAATCATCATTGAACCACTGTTTGTCCTTCATTCGGTACCTTAGCACACGAGAAGGGATACGCCTATCAATTATGTTGACTAGATTCTCATTCAAAGGGACAACAGGATCTACACTATTATATAATTGTGACCAATTCAAGCACAAAAGATCATGCAAAATCCCATTCCAGTCTGCTTGGGATTTCATATAAATTTTACAAGAATATGATATATCAGGGACAGGCTGCTCAGTCTTCACTAATAATGAAATCAAGGCATGATCAGAAGTCCCGACTGGAGAACCAACCTTACTAGTTATAACGCCAGGGGAGTCAGTGTATACGAGGTCCAAGCAATTACCAGACCTGTGAGTAGCTTCATTTATGATTTGCTCACAGCCTGATTCCGAGGCAAAGTCTAAAGCTCTTAAGCCATGGCGATCGGTAGGAGAGATATATAGAGCGACGGCCCCTGAATACACAATGCAGAAGTCTCTCAATCTCTCTCTCTCTCTCTCTCTCTCTCTCTCTCTCTCTCTCTCTCTCTCTCTCTCTCTCTCTCTCTCTCTCCTCTAGGAAGTCGATGCCTTTTAGCGTAACGCCATGGCGGAGTGGAGGTTTCTTCGCCCGAGGATGAGAAGTCCAATGTACGAATGTACGATTCTTTTCTTTGTTGCGAGAGAAAGAGGAAGAACGCCGTCTTGGATAGGAAATGAAAAAAGCGAAAGTATTGTGATAATTTTATTGTTACAATGGCAATAATATTATTTATTCTTTTAATTCTTAATATTATTATTGCTATATAACAACACAAAAAATTAGTAAACTTTGAAAGTGGTTTCCACATAAAAATAAGAAAAAAAAATGCTGTGTTATAGTTAGGAAAGGGGAATGGATATGAAGGGTAGAATCTGTGTGCATATGCATGTGCGTGCATATTAGTACAAATTTTTAGCTTTCATTTTACGGGCCCCGTACACTATATATATATATATATATATATATATATATATATATATATATATATATATATATATATATATATATATATATATATATATATATATATGTATATATATATATATATATATATATATATATATATATATATATATATATATATATACACGTATATATATATATATATATATATATATATATATATATATATATATATATATATATATATATATATATATATATATATATATACACGTATATATATATATATATATATATATATATATATATATATATATATATATATATATATATATATATATATATACACACGTATATATATATATATATATATATATATATATATATATATATATATATATATATATATATATGTGTGTGTGTGTATATATATATATATATATATATATATATATATATATATATATATATATATATATATATATATATATATATATATATATATATATATATATATATATATATATATATATATATATATATATATATATATATATATATATATATATATATATATATATATATATATATATATATATAAGGGCTCAAGCTATGTCGTCCTGATGGAAGTTCCTAAGGTAGCTTCAAAAGGATTTATTATATACTACAGTGATATTCCCAGAGAATCAACCTTCAGGTTTCAGAATTCTAACTCCTAGAGCGAATATCCTTAAAATTTTCTCAAGGATATCACATAATATCAGAGGACGCATTCTTGACACGTCACATAGCAATCTCTACACCAAATAGTGTTGACGCTTCGAGGGGGACGTGGCAAAAGAATAGAAGGGGGCCGTAATAAGGTTACCCCTGTTCCCGTACTACTATTGACCACCATCCCAGCGCCATTCCCAGTATGGCGGATATTCCTAATTTTGTAGCGATTTCGCTCAGTGGTGTTCCCTGTTGATCTAACTTTTCGATCGATTTTCAAGGATTTATTATGCAATCTCCAACTTCTTTCGCCTTCGGAAAATTGAGTGTTGGGTCTTTACAATGAATAGTTTTTTAGCTCCCTTTTCATAGTGAAATTTGGGTAATTTATTGTGTTTAGAGCTACCCTGTACCGGAGGCGCTATGAGCGCTGTCGTTCGTTGGGCATGTTATTTAGTTAGTGGAACGACTTCCTGGTTTTTAATTAGTTTCATATATCATTAATTATTTTATTATGTTAGCTATTTAGGCTATATTTTCTTGTAAAGATATTTACATTGTGCATATTTTTCCTATCCATGTCGATCGTATAGTTAGAGTCTCGGTGAGTGAGGTAACCGAGATATCGTCTCGCCTAGGTTCCTAACCCAGGCGTGTTATTATACGTTAGACACTCCCCGGTTACCCTTGTGTATGGCAATTTCAATAATGCAGAGATAGGTATCTCTTTTAATTGGATGAACTTTACCCCTCTCAAAAAAGGGAGTTTAGGGGTAATCCCTCTTCCCTCTGAGTGTAGCCTCAGGCTACAACCTTAGCGGGTCAGCCTCAAATTTTTAATTCAGGCATGACTTTCCTAGGTTTTTTTTCTGCCCTTTCTCTGTAACCGCAGATGCAGGTTTTTTGGCCAGAATCTCGGAGTATTTAGTCTGTGGTCAGTGGCTACCTGGCAAGATGAAAAGAATTCTTTTGTTACGTTAGGCTGCCGACATAGGAGGCTAGATCTCCTTAGGCCACTCCTGAAGGGTCTGTACAATATGACCCTTCTTCCTGTGACCTAGCAAACTAGTCCTGTGTTAGTGGGCCCTAGGCTGAGGAATAGAATTCTTCTTATGCTTAGGGGACACTGGCACTGCAACCCCGTTTCCTTTCCTTTAGAGGTGGTGGCGAGGGTGCTACCAACTTTTTATTTGTATTAATCTAGCCCTAGGCTAAGGAATAGAATTCTTTAGCCGCCTGGGATAGTTCTAATACAGGAACGGAGTTGTTAGGTGGGGCAGGACAGGCTAAGGCCGGCTCCTGCTGTACCTTTCACAGGACCCTCTTTTCCCTTCCCTTCTATCCCCTTATGTTGGCGATCCCGGTAACCTGACAGTTGCCGGTGGGTTCCCGGGATCGACCAGACTCCCCCTCTTACAGTTGATAGCTTCCGGCCGGCAGTCTTAACATCTGTCGGCCGGCAGTAATGACAGTTGTGAGCTAAATGACAGCTGTGAGCTGCCGGCCATTTTAGTTGCCGGCCGGCAGTAAAGACTACTGCCGTCCGGCAGTCATGACTGCTGCCGGCCGGCATTCATGGTGACTGCTGGCAGGCAACCAGGGCAGCTGCTGGCCATGTTGGCTGTAAGTGGGAAGTTCCTTCTGTTTACAAAGGTTCTTCAGTTCTTTTTTGAACTGCTAGCAACAGTGGCTACTGCCGGGGTGCTGCCTACCAGGCCGGCACAGAATGGTGCCTGCTCAATCGGCAGTACCCCGACTGTACTGAACCGGCCGGCAGTACTGGCCAGCGATGCCAGCCGGCAAGGTTTACACAGATCCTTGCCGGCGACAGTACTGTAGCTGGATGGAGCCTTGAATCTTATATTCCCCCTCTTCCATTTTAACCTTCTTTCTACAGAAGGTAGTAATAGTAGACTTTTACATCCCTTTTACTGTATATATATATATATATATATATATATATATATATATATATATATATATATATATATATATATATATATATATATATATATATATATATATATATATATATATATATATATATATATATATATATATATATATATATATATATATATATATATTAGGTAGCCTGTTCTCCATGCTATCTCTCATTCTTTTAGCTAGCAGGCTAGGTCTGCTAGCATTAGCTAGCTATGCCGACGACATGCTAGCTGTACTACAGTATATGTTTATACAGGTAGTTAGTATTTCTGCAGTATAGGATATACTGCAAATAGAAAGCTTCTGTATATTTTATGCTAGTAGTGTTTTCCAATATATTTGAAAATCCTACCCAAATATTTGTGGAACCCAATCTCACATTGTAAGAATTGAATTCTTCAATATTCTGATTAGAAATCAGTCTTCAGATTACCCTGCAATATTAAAATTTTAAGGACTGGAGATTACACTCCTAACCCTTAAATGGTAGAGCCCTTATCCTCGAGTGTCCTTGATTAGGAAACTCTATGTTTTAATTTTGTAAGGGGGGTCACAGCAAATAAGTTGGATGGGATATATACAAATACATATCTTTCCCTTCCATACTATAAATAATTATACAATAGCCAGTATTTTGCAATATAGTGCATACTGCAAATAGAAAACTACAGTATGATTATACAGTAACTATTTCTAGCATATCTTATGTATCCTCATGTGAGCTTATGCTGCAGCCGCTCTTACAATGAAGGAATAGTGTTTCTTCGTTAAGCTGATTGAGAAATCAGTCTTCCATAATCCACAGTATTCAGTATGAAAGGGACAGTGAAGTATATACTTCCCTATCCAAGGGGTTAGAAAACCCCCTTTTCAGTTGGTATTAGCTTGAAAAGGAAATTCCTATCACTCAATACTGAGGGGAGGTACCAGCATTTTCTTGCATGGGATACACAAGTATGTGTGTCCTACTACCCCTTTATAGCTTGCTATCCATAAGCTATTCTGTTAAGATGTGACTTTTGATTTATTGGTTATCAGTGAGATAATCAATCGTATACTCATTTTGTTTTCCTTTCTTTACAGGATGAATGCCAGATGTCATGTGTTGCAGTCTTCTGCAAAACTAAGATTAAGTGTTTTTACGGACATAATGCATGCAGGTTTCATGCCCCCTGAGAGATTATTTCCGAACACCTGCAGTATTGGAACCCGCAGGCCAGCAAAGTATGTCGGGCCCTATTGTCTGAAGGTTTCAAGCATCCCAAGTTGGTGGAGACTAGGGATGCAGCTCGTTTCAAACTACGCAACTGGGTAAGAGGCTTTCAGAAAATCTCTCCGGGACCTTACCTGCCTAATGACAAGATGCGTAGGTTACTATTTCCAACAGCTAGTAAGGATATGGTGGTACCCCAGACACAAGGTACATTTCCAGATGGCCAGATAACCTTCGGGAAGGAGGGCAAAAAGCGCCCACGGGAAGAAGGGGAGAATGTCGGGTTGGAATTGTCTCCGTCCCAACAGGCTCATGAGCCAACGACATCGCTATCTCCGCCTTCTATCCCTCTTTTCGATGGAATAAACCAGTTATGGGCCCAAGTCAAGAATCTAGTAAAAAATTTGTGCAAACAGAGCACAAAGCAGGAAGCGAAATGCAAGGCAGAGCTTGGTAAAGCTCCACTTGTCGCTCTTAAATGGTCGTACAAAGGACTAGTAGATCAAGAACTTCTGACATGCTCCACAACCAATCCTTGGAGGTTTGCGGAGCTAATGCCGATTTTAAACGGCAAACTCTACATCTCGGAGAAGATGGGTGCTGTTCCTTTGGACAAAATCCAGTTCTGGCTAAGCTTTGATGCTTTCCCAAACTGTTTCATTAGACTGAAGGATGAACCAGCGTCAGAAAAAGGAACGGAATCAAAGGAGGTTATGATTCTCGACATTGATAAAGCACAGGCTATCCTATCAAGCAGCATAGAAAAGGCGGGTTACTCGGTGTCAAAGGTATCCACACCGGGTAACAAGCACTCTTCCTTTCTTGCTCCTGTTTCAATTTCCTTCCCCTTTACGGAGAAGGCTTTCAAATATGTCACTGAGGCAATAGAGACAGGTAAACCGTGTCCTACACTCAAGGAGTGCGAGCCTCTGTCACTAGCATTTCCCAGACAGGAGAAAAACTGGAAGGAGGCTCATTTCACCTTTTCAGTAGGAAGACTTGAGGCGGATGTCGCCAGTCAACAATTCAAGGAAAATCTTCCAAAATTATCTGAGTTTCTCTTACAGGACAGATAAGAAACAAAGGAGAGACTTGCAGCCTCCATATATCTGTTCGGCTCATCAAGATACCCCAGACATGCTTCAGGTCTTAGCCAAAATACATTTGGCTACTTTGGTAAAAGACATTTTTGGGCTCAAGACATGTCGTCCTGATGGAAGTTCCTAAAGGGTAGCTTCCTTGGGTATATATGACTACGGTGATATTCCCAGAGAATTTACCTTAAGGTACCCAAAATTCTAACTCCTGCAGCGAATATCCCTAAATAAAAGAACCAGGGATATCGCGAAATATCAGAGGACGTATTCTTGACACGCCACATAGCAATCTGCACCCCGAACAGAATTAACATTTTGAAGGGGTCAAGTGGCAAGAAAACGAAAAACGAGAAAGAAAGGAGAGCCGCTCGCAAGGTACCTCTCCTCTCTCGTTTCGTAAGCGTGCATAGCGCCGCTGACGGCGCCATCTCTATTCCTTTTTGCGTATCTCAACAACTCGGTGTTTTCCCTGTGTTATCTCGCGTTTCTTGGATTATTTTTAACATCATGATGCTTTCTCCAACTTCTTTTGCCTCTGATAAGTTGAGTATTATCTCTTTTATGTATAAATGTAAGCTCTTGGTGATTTTAAGATAATTTGATAGTGATATCTTCGTTACAAGAGCTGTTACCTACCGGAGGCATCCTAGACGCTGTCGCTCGCCATGCATGAGTCATTTAGTTAGCCAGAGCATCATTCCCGGCTGTTTCGCTTTAATAATTTTAGCTATTCAGCTTTACATAGGATTTCTATATGATGCTTTTAGTATTTTTGTTTTGGCGAATGATTTGCAGATTCTGGCCTACGCTAGACCTTGTAGCCTAGTCGTTTGGCCCTAGTACTTTCCCGCATGATATTCAGATTTCCGAGTGTTTTAAAATATTTTTGAAGCTTTAGGCAGTTTTATACATTTAAGATTATGTTCATTTTCTTCCAAGATAGTATACGAGTGAGTATCGGTGACTTAGGTAATTGATTCTCTTCGTGCCTAGGCTAGTTGTCTATGAGGCCCTAGTATACTTTCTCACACTCCCTGGTTGCTCTCTTTTCCTCGGAGAATGTGTGCAATCCCTTTCCCTCTGCTTAAGCCTTGGGCTTAACCCTAATGGTTTCTCTGAATTGACTTTTAGATTCAATTATATTAGGGTGTTTCTGTTCTTTCCAGACTCAAAGGAAGAAACGGAGCCGAAGGATGTCAGAGTTTTTTACCATGCTAAGGCTCAAGCTTCGTTGTCAAGCTCGATGAAAGAGAGGGGCTTCAGAAACACAAAGGTACCTGCTTTGAGTAAGAACCACCCTTCCTATGTGTCCTCTCCTTCTAGAGCCTTCCCCTTTATGCAGAAAGGGTTTACGGCCGTGCTGAAAGCGGTCGAGGCAGGTAAGCCATGCCCTTCTTTGGAGGAGTGTAAACCTCTATCTTTGGCCTTACCCATGGACCACAAAGACTGGAAGGACGTCCATCTTACCTTCTCAGTCGGGAAGTTGGAGGCCGGTATTGTCAGACGTCAGTTCGGTGAGAACCTCCCGAAGCTGTCTGACTTTCTTTTGCGCAGGGAGCTTGAAACAAAAGAAAGACTTGATGTCTCAGTGTCTCTTCAAACGACTCTGGAGACGATGGCAAGTGACCCCAAAGCCCATGAAATGTTTATGGTAGTGGTTAAGACACATCTAGCCAGTGACGAAGGACCTTTATAACTTCGTCAAAGCTAGGAGGGCGTGTGGAGAGTTCGTGTTCGCCTCGGCTGCGGTGAGGCACGAGCCAAGGAAACTAATCTCCTCCAGCATTTGGGGCAAAGACCTCTTCCCTAGTGAGGCGGTCAAGGAGGTAGTGGATAAGGCCGCCACAGAGAATAGAAACCTTCTCCAGAAGTGGGGCCTATCTCTCAAGAGAAAGTCTTCCCCGGATTAGGGTCCCCAACCAAAGAGGAAGACTAAGAAGCCTAGGCTACCCTCTCAGCCAGCCAAGCCATTCAGACAGCAGCAGCAACAACTTCCTTTGCCTACAGTACCCCAAATGGTGGCACAAACCCCGGCCACGTACCAGTGGGTACCCCAAGCCGTGACTACTCAGTCTCCGGCATTTAACCCAGCGTTTGAAGGGCAGTCCACTACCTTTCGAGCAAGGCCTAGAGGAGCAGTCAGAGGTTCGTCTAGACACCCCTCAAGGTGGAGGGGATTTAGGGGTGGTCGCGGTCAAGGAGGCAAGACCTCAGGGCAACAGCAGCCAAAGTGAAATGATACTGGTAGGAGGGAGACTTCAGATTTTTCGGGATCATTGGACCTTCGATCCCTGGACCAACAGCCTACTCAAGAATGGACTGAGTTGGAGCTGGTACAGCACTCCACCCCCATGCCCACGATTTTTCCAACACTCCATCCCCGTTCTGGAGGAGTACATTCGAGAACTCTTGGAGAAAAGAGTAATCCGAAGGGTAAAGTCCATCAAATTCCAAGGGAGGCTGTTTCGTGTTCCCAAGAAGGACTCAGAAAAACTCAGAGTCATTCTGGACTTGTCGCCACTCAACAAGTTCATAGTGAACTGCAAGTTCAAGATGTTAACACTGCAACACATAAGGACCTTATTGCCCAAGTGGGCATATACCGTCTCCATAGATTTGTCAGACGCCTATTGGCACATTCCAATCAATCGCCAACTCTCTTCCTACCTAGGGTTCAAGCTACATCGAAGACTCTACGCCTTCAGAGCCATGCCATTCAGGCTAAACATAGCCTCAAGTATCTTCACGAAGCTTGCGAGCGCGGCTCTCAAACAATTACACCTAAAGGGAATCCAGGTGGTAGCCTACCTGAACGACTGGCTGGTGTGGGCAGCATCCAAGACAGAATGCTTGCAAGCTTCCCTACAGGTGATCCAGTTCCTAGAGCATCTAGGCTTCAAGATCAACAGGAAAAAGTCTCGGCTTTCTCCATCTCAAAAGTTCCAGTGGCTGGGAATCGACTGGGGCCTAGTGTCACACCAACTCCCCATCCCTGCGAAGAAGAGGAGGGAGATAGCTGGTTTTGTTAAGAGACTTCTAGATTCTGAAAGAATATTAAAATGCGAACAGGAGAGAGTGCTGGGTTCTCTACAGTTTGCCTCAGTAACTGACCCAGTGCTAAGAGCACAGCTAAAGGATGCAACTGGAGTTTGACGAAGTTATGCAACAAACGCGCGAAGAGATCTGATAAGGCAAGTACCGCTTCGTCTACGTACGCTTCTCAGGCCTTTGTCCCAAATCAAGCAACTAAAGAAGTTGGTGCTTCTCCAGCCACCTCCCCTCTCTATGACTATTCATACAGACGCCTCAAAGGAGGGTTGGGGAGGTAATTCTCATCAGAACAAGGCCCAAGGAACTTGGTCCAATATATTCAAGAAATTTCACATAAACTTTCTGGAAGCTATGGCAGTACTCCATACCTTGAAGAAAGTGTCCCCTCGCCGCTTGATCCACATAAGGTTGGTACTGGACAGCGAGGTGGTTTTGAGATGCTTGAATCGACAAGGATCGAGGTCACCACCACTCAACCAAGTGATGTTGGCTATATTTCGACTGGCAGAAAAGAAGAAATGGTACCTGTAGGCAGCTCAACTTCAAGGAGTCCGCAACGTGACAGCGGACGCTCTATCCAGGTTCACACCGATAGTCGGAATGGTCCCTAGACGCAGGATCGTTCTCCTTCATCTTGAGTCAAGTCCCAGAACTAGAGATAGACCTCTTTGCGATGAAAGACAACAAGAAGTTACCCCTTTACGCCTCCCGTACAAGGATACCTTGGCGGAAGCAGTGGACACGATGTCCCTCGACTAGAACAGATGGTCCAGGATTTACCTGTTCCCTCCTCACAACCTTCTATCGAGGGTCCTCAACAAACTGAGATCTTTCAAGGGAGTAGCGGCAATAGTGGCTCACAAGTGGCCGAACAGCGTGTGGCTCACTCTGGCATTTGAACTACGGCTGAAGTGTCTACCGTTACCAGATTCAGTTTTGACCCAGCGAGTTCAGAAGTCGACTATCTGCGCTTCATCGCTGAAAACCCAGAACCTGCAGCTCATGATTTTCTCTCCCTAGCAGTGAGAGAACGTTTTGGGATTTCAAAAGAGAGTATAGACTTCCTAGAGGAATATAAGTGCAAATCCACTAGAAGACAATATGAGTCAACATGGAGAAAATGGGTGGCCTTTGTCAAGGCGAAGAATCCACAAAAGATCTCGACGGACTTCTGCTTATCTTTCTTCATCCACCTCCATGGTCAAGGGTTAGCAGCCAACACAAAATCAACGTATAAATCTGCTTTGACAAGACCCATTTTATATGCCTCCAGGTCGACCTCTCTAACGACATTTTTAATAAAATTCCGAAGGCCTGTGCTAGGCTCAGACCATCAGCACCTCCGAAGCCCATTTCATGGTCTCTGGATAAAGTTCTTCATTTCGCTTTGCTGTTGAACAATGAGGAGTGTGCTTTAAGGGATTTGACCCAAAAAGTTAATTTTCTCCTTGCACTCACTTCAGGGGCCAGGGTTAGTGAAATTATAGCCCTCTTGAGAGAGGAAGGTCGTGCTCAGTTCTTGGATGGGGGAGAACTGAACCTGTTTCCGGATCCTATGTTTTTCGCCAAGAACAAGTTACCCACCAACAGGTTGTGTCCCTGGAGAATCTGCCCTCTGAAAGAAGATACATCTCTATGTCCAGTGGAATGCCAAAAGGTCTATCTTCGTAGAACTTCAGACTTTAGGAGTGGTCAACTATTCAGGGGAGAAACATCAGGCTCAAATTTATTGCTGAAAAAACTTAGGGTGAAAATCACCTATTATAGGGTGAAAATCACCTATTTTATTCGCAGAGCGGACCCAGACAGTACACCTGCAGGTCACGATCCGAGGAAAGTTGCCTCATCCTTAAATTTCTTCAATAGTATGGATTTCGAACATCTTCGCTCATACACTGGCTGGAAGTCTTCCAAAGTTTTCTTTCGTCCTTATGCTAAGCAAGTGGAGCAACTGAAGAGGTCTGTGGTAGCAGTGGGTGGTGTCGTTAAACCTGCTGTTTAACTCTGCGAGGAACAGGAAATTAATTGGGATGATTAATTCTGGGGCGGGTGTGTAGTTACGGACTGTCTTACAAAAACTAAGTGTTCGGGCACTAGGGTGCCCATATTGACAGTTCCATATTCAAAGGTGAACCTAGCATAATTGCAGACATGTGTGCCAAGCGTTTCCAACGCTAATGTGACTGATTAGTAATACAGACTTTTATGATTTTGATACCTCGGTATGTTAAAAGTGGCGCTAATGTTTTTCTTTCAGATAAACAAATTTTCTGTTTACTATCATGCTTATGCTTATTTATTGGTTATCCTCCTCTTATATATGTATACTTGTTGTTTAACCTGTTTTATTTTTATTGATTGTCAATAGACTAGATCTTGTGAGCCTTGCGTCTCTTTCGCCTGTGTCATTTAACTTAAAATGGTTTAGCATTATGTTGCCTATGTATATTTATCATGGATAATTCTAATAGATTGTTCCTTTATGCAAGCATATTTCATTGGTTTATGCTTTCCCCTAGCGGGAGGACTCCATGCCTTAAGGGGACGGTAGCATATATGCAAGTTTTTCTCCTACCCGGATATAAACCTTTGTCCAATCCAGTAATCGAACAGGGAACTGGTCGATATTTCATATTGACTCAGTGGTTCTTTTGCAAACTATGCTTTACATTCAGTTCTCAGAAACAGGAGAACTAAATCTCTTCCCTGATCCATCCTTTCTTGCTAAGAATGAGCTACCCACTAAAAGGTGGGGTCCATGGAGTATCTCCCCTCTGAAGGTAGATATCTCTCTATGTCCGGTAGAGTGTCTAAAGATCTATCTTCGTAAAACTTCAGACTTCAGGGGAGGTCAGCTCTTTAAAGGAGAAACCTCTGGATCAAACTTATCCCTAAAACAACTGAGGGTGAAGCTCACCTACTTTTTTAGTAGGGCGGATCCTGACAGTACTCCCGCAGGTCATGATCCGAGAAAGATTGCTTAATCACTGCACTTCTTTCAGTATATGGACTATGAGCGTCTTCGTTCATACACTAGAGGGAAATCATCCAGAGTGTTTTACAAACACTATGCAAAACAGGCACATGAACTGAAACACTATGTAGTGGTGGCAGGTAGTGAATTAAAACCTGCCTCCTAATTACTGTTATAGACAGTCAGTGGTTTGGACTTCAAATGTCCTCGCACATATACTGGATGAGAATCATCCACAGTGTTGTACAAACACTATGCTAAGCGAGTTCATGATCTGAAGCAGTATGTAGTGACGTCGGGTAGAATACTTAACCCGACGTCTAATTCTACGATGAACAACTAATTGACTGGGACTGTCAATTAAAGGGAGAAGAGGTCATCCCTCTTAGGGTGTGACCTCCTTTGATCAAGTATTACCATGGTGCCACTAGCTCTGTTCAAAATCCCAGGTGTGGAATTATATAGATAGCACTAGTGCCGGTGTACGTAATACACAGTGCCGATAAAAGTAACCAGTGCAGGAATTATGAAAAGAATTTGTTTTATATTTCTCTTCAATCTGAGAGTGGCACTCATCATTTCTTGCTTTCCAAGAAAGAAAGATAATCTCTGTACAGGTTACATGTATAGTTCCGTTATCATGCTACATTCGTTTTACTTACTAGTAAACGTCTATTAGAATGTAATTGGGTCCTAACTCGTCTGACTATTGCATTTTTATAGTCCATAGTATGTACTTTTATATATTTGTATGCTCACAAACAATGAAATTTAGAAACACTGTTAAGTATTTGTAATTTTCACAAACTACAACACGGTTTGTTCATCTGGTGTATTCTTATGTTTGTCCATACAATACATGCTTACCTTGAGACCCCCCTTTCTACTGTCTAGAATGACTCTTCCCTGTAGGGGGCAGGAAGCACTAACATAGGAGATGATTAGTGATAATGACGGATAATGGTAACGTCATTTGTCTTGATTGATCCAAATGATCATAAAAAGGTGGTCCAAAGGTTAAGGCACTAATGAAAATCCACAGATACATTAATGCTCTGGTATACTTCCATCAGGACGACATGGCTTAAGCCCCAAAAAACGCTCAAAAATCTATTTTTGAGTGAGATCGCCATGTCGTCCTGATGGATCCTTCTTTCTTAAAAGAAAAGATCTTCACAGTTCCCTCCCTGACGTACTGTATCTGTAGCTCCACGCTCAATGCTACAAGGAATGTCCGCCATCCTAAGAATGGCGCTGGGGTGATGGTCAATAGTAGTACGGGAACGGGGGTAACATTGTTACGACCCTCTTCTATTCTTTTGCCACGTGCCCCTCGAAGCGTTAACGCTATTTGGTGTAGAGATTGCTATGTGACGTGTCAAGAATACGTCTTCTGATATTATGCGATATCCTTGAGAAAATTTTAAGGATATTGCTCCAGAAGTTAGAATTCTGGAACCTGAAGGTTGATTCTCTTGGAACATCACTTTAGTATATATTATACCCTTTTGAAGCTACCTTAGGAACTTCCACAGGAAGACATGGCGTCCTCACCCACAAATAGATTTTGAGCAAATATATATATACATA
>NC_090741.1:91813824-91816324 GCF_036898095.1 Palaemon carinicauda | reverse complement strand
GATCTCGTGAGATTAAAGCTCTGTTGATGGACCTTGATGCTTATGGAGGTGTAGACCCAAATGGTATTTTTCCTTTGTTTTTTATAAAGACAGCAGATTTTTTAGCTCCAAAGTTATCTGTTATTTTGCGCAAGTTAGCAAGAAGAGGAGCTTTTAGCACTTGTTGGAGAATTGGTAATGTTACTCCTCTATGTAAATGTGTTTGTGGTAGCTCAAGTCCCACTGATTACCGCCCAATTTCCATAACTCCCATATTATCTAAAGTTTTTGAACGTCTTCTGGCAAAACGTCTTAATAGGTTTGCTGAAGGTAATCAGCTATTCCCTAGTTTGCAATTTGGTTTTCGTAAAGGCCTTGGAGCATTAGATGCCCTTCTTACAATCTCCAATGCAGTACAGAAATCCCTTGATTGTGGTCGGGAAGTTCGTATGATTGGCCATGATTTTAGTGCTGCCTTTGACCGTGTTAATCATGAGGCCCTTGTTTTCAAACTGAAACAGTTGGGAGTGGGTGGGTCGTTTCTTAGCATTATTATTGATTTTTTAAGTAGTAGATCTCAAAGAGTAGTTGTTGATGGGCACCATAGTGAGTATAGGAATGTGATATCCGGTGTTCCACAGGGTAGTGTTCTTGGCCCATTACTTTTCATACTATATACACATGACATGTGGTTTGGCCTAGAAAATAAGCTTGTTGCATATGCAGATGATGCTACTCTCTTTGCATCAATTCCATCCCCTGAATGTAGATCTGGGGTTGGTGAATCCCTTAATAGAGATTTAGCTAAAATTAGTGCATGGTGCAAGTTATGGGGTATGAAGTTGAATCCTAACAAAACTCAAAGTATGATTGTAAGTAGGTCAAGGACGGTGGCTCCTCAACATCCGGATCTCAGTATTGATAATGTTTCTTTAAATTTGTATGACTCTTTCAAAATTTTAGGTGTGTTTCTCGATAGCAAATTTACTTTTGAGAAACATATAAGGTCTGTGTCTTCTTCAATTGCTCAAAAAATTGGCTTATTGAGAAAGTCTTTCAAGATATTCGGTGATCAATCTATTCTGAAGAAGTGTTTTAATTCTTTTATTCTACCTTGTTTTGAGTATTGTTCTCCTGTCTGGTCTTCAGCTGCTGATTCTCATCTTAATTTGTTGGACAGAAATTACGGTCTATTAAATCTCTTATTCCTGATCTAGATATTAATCTCTGGCACCGTCGTTCAATTAGTTCATTATGCATGTTACATAAGATTGTTCATAACTCTGACCATCCTTTACATTCAGATCTCCCTGGACAATTCTATCCTGTTCGTAATACTAGGCAGGCAGTTAATTCTAATAGCCAAGCCTTTTCCTTCATAACACTCAATACTACGCAGTACTCTAGAAGTTTTATTCCAGCTGTTACCAAGTTGTGGAATGATCTTCCTAATCGGGTTGTTGAATCAGTAGAACTTCAAAAGTTCAAAGTTGGAGCAAATGCTTTTTTGTTGACCATGCGGACATGAGTCCTTTTATAGTTTATATATGACATATTTGTTTTTGACGTTAATAGTTTATATATGACATATCTGTTATGACGTTTTTACTTTTTTTAGAATGATTTATTGTTAATTTGTTCTCTTCAGTTATTTATATCCTTATTTCCTTTCCTCGCTGGGCTATTTTTCCCTATTGGAGCCACTGGGTTTATAGCATCTTGCTTTTCCAATTAGGGTTGTAGCTTGGATAGTAATAATAATAATAATAATAATATTCTCTAACATTGCCTATCCTTAAGGCTTAACTTTAATTAATCAAACAGCCACTTGCCATTCGGGAACAGCCCCGGCCCCAGCAACGAGGAATCATATAATTAGATGAATAATACAACATTCACCTGATGGATCTCACTTGACCTATTTAATCTCTGATTATTTTCAGCCTCACTCAGCAATGTTATACGTATTTCCACACTCAGCAAAATTACCACAACATTTTACGCATACATTAAGCAACAACATAAGAACACATTGTTATCATCAAGTATATTTAAATATGTCAAAAGAAGAAATGTGGTCTATTCAAACAACCATAACAGCAAGGGGAAAAAAATCTACTCATCAACTCGAGGGATGTCACGAATGCAGGGTTAAGGAGGAACACTTTTGAAAACTACCTCTTCAGGTACCACATGTATGTGTGCCTGATGATGTTCAGACACTATGCCATTAACAATCCTTTGTGTCACAACTGTGTTAGACTTAACCATATTTACTCCGTTTCAAATAGCCCCGATCGCCAACAAATACTTTTACCTTTGCGGTTTTGAACCAACCATAATACTTTGATCTGTGATTTTTATTAGCCATTTTCAAAAACCTGTCAGTGGTGTTCATTACGCTCCTCATTAGATTTAAGAAATATACACGGTATTGCTCAGTTGAATAATTTGGCAATTGATAAGAATTAATGAGTACCGTATATGGTAACACAGGATCCTGTCCATACACTAAAAAGAA
>NC_090741.1:91806654-91813324 GCF_036898095.1 Palaemon carinicauda | reverse complement strand
GAAAGAGACGCAAGGTTCTTAAGAACAAGTTTATTGACAGACAATAAATAGACAGGTTAACAACAAATATATATATATATATATATATATATATATATATATATATATATATATATATATATATATATATATATATATATATATATATATATATATATATATATATATATATATATATATATATATATATATATATATATATATATATATTATATATATATATATATATATATATATATATATATATATAAAAGAGGATAACCCAAAACTTTGAGCATAAGTATGATAGTAAACAGAACTTGTTTATCTGAAAGAAAAACCATTAAACGCCACTTTTTTAAGATACCGAGGTATCAAGTCATAAAAGTCTGTATTACAAATCCATCACATTAGCGTTAGAAACGCTCAGCACACATGTCTGTACTTATGCTAGGTTCACCTTTGAAAAAGGAACAGTCTATGTAGGCACTCGGTTCCCTCATTTAGTTTGTAGTACAGTATGTACCTACACACTCACCCTGAACTTAATCGTCCCAATTAAGGCCACTGTTCCTCGCAGAGTTAAACAGTAGAGTTAACTACACGACCCACTGCTACCACAGATCTCTTTAGTTCCTTTACTTGCTTCGCATAGTGGCGAAAGAACACTCTGGAAGACTTCCAGCCCGTGTATGAACGGAGATGTTCAAAATCCATACAATTAAAGAAATTTAGGGATTAGGCAACTTTCCTCGGATCGTGACCTGCGGGTGTACTGTCAGGATCCGCTCTGCAAATAAAATATGTGATTTTCGCTCTGAGTTCATTCAGAGATAAATTTGAGCCTGATGTTTCTCCCCTGAATAGTTGACCACCCTTGAAGTCTGAAGTTCTACGAAGATAGACCTTTAGGCATTCTACTGGACATAGAGATGCATCTTCTTTCAGAGGGCAGATTCTCCAGGGACCCCACCTGTTGGTGGGTAACTCATTCTTGGCGAGAAACGTAGGATCCGGAAACAGGTTCAGATCCCCCCCATCCAGGAACTGAACACGACCTGCCTCTCTCGAGAGGGCTACGATCTCACTAACCCTGGCCCCGGACGCGAGTGCAAATAGGAAAATAACTTTTTGCGTCAAATCCTTTAACGTACATTCTTCATTGCTCAACAGGGAGGCGAAATGAAGAACTTTGTCTAAAGACCATGAGATGGGCTTTGGAGGTGCTGAAGGTCTGAGCCTAGCGCAGGCTTTCCGAACTTTATTAAAGATCTCATTACCTAGGTCGATCTGGAAGGCAAATAAAATGGGTCTCATCAAAGCAGATTTACACACTGAAATCGTGTTAGCTGCCAACCCTTGGCCATTGAGGTGGATGAAGAAAGATAAGCAGAAGTCTGTTGAGATCTCCTGCGGATTCTTTGCCTTTACAAAGGCCACCCATTTTCTCCAAGATGACTCATATTGCCTTCTAGTCGATTTGCACTTATATTCCTCTAGGAAGTCTTTGCTGGCTTTCGAAATCCCGAAACGCCTTCTCACCGCAAGGCCGAGAAAATCATGAGCTGCAGGGTCCGGGTTTTCTGTAATGAAGCGCAGACAGTCGACTTCTGGACTCGCTGGGTCAGAACTGGATGTGGTAGTGGCACAAACTTCATCTGTAGTTCCAACGCCAAGGGGAACCACATACTGTTCGGCCACTTGTGGGCCACTATTGCCGCTACCCCCTTGAAGGATCTCAGTTTGTTGAGGACCCTCAACAGAAGGTTGTGAGGGGGGAACAGATAAATCCTG
This sequence comes from Palaemon carinicauda, assembly GCF_036898095.1. Taxonomy (NCBI): domain Eukaryota; kingdom Metazoa; phylum Arthropoda; class Malacostraca; order Decapoda; family Palaemonidae; genus Palaemon; species Palaemon carinicauda. The sequence goes on along the minus strand of NC_090741.1, from coordinate 91,811,551 downwards.
GACCATCTGTTCCAGTCGAGGGACATCGCGTCCACTGCTTCCGCTAAGGGGTCCTCGTACGGGGACACGTACAGGGGCAACTTCTTGTTGTCTTTCGTCGCAAAGAGGTCTATCTGCAGTTCTGGGACTTGATTCAGAATGAAGGAGAATGATCCTGCGTCTAAGGACCATTCGGACTCTATCGGTGTGAACCTGGATAGAGCGTCCGTCGTCACATTGCGGACTCCTTGAAGGTGAACTGCCGACATGTACCACTTCTTCTTTTCCGCCAATCGGAAAATGGCTAACATCACCTGGTTGAGAGGTGGTGACCTCGACCCTTGTCGATTTAAGAATCTCACAACCACATCGCTGTCCATCACCAATCTTATGTGGATCGAGTGACGCGGGGAGACTTTTTTTAAGGTAAGGAGCACTGTCATAGCTTCTAGAATGTTAATATGAAAGGTCCTGAATAGCTTGGACCAAGTCCCATGGAATTTTTTCCTATGAGAGTGACCTCCCCATCCCTCCTTTGAGGCGTCTGAGTGAATCGTCATCGACGGGGGAGGTGGCTGAAGAAGAACCGACTTCTTTACATGTCTGGCTTGGGACCAAGGCCTGAGAAGAGTACGTAGCCGAGGCGGCACTGGTCTTCTCAGATCTCTTCGCGCGTTTGATGCATACCTTCTCCAAACTCCGGTTGCATCCTTTAGCTGTGCTCTTAGCACTGTGTCTGTCACTGAAGCAAACTGGAGAGAGCCTAGTACCCTCTCCTGTTCGCGTCTTGATATCCTTTCAGAATCTAGAAGTCTCTTGACAGAGCCCGCTATCTCCTTCCTTTTCTTCGTCGGGATGGAGAAACTGTGTGACAAAAGATCCCAGTGGATTCCCAGCCACTGGAACTTTTGGGATGGAGAAAGTCGAGACTTTTTTCTGTTGATCTTGAAGCCTAGGTACTCTAGGAACTGGATCACCTGACTGGAAGCTTGCAAGCATTCGGTCTCGGATGCTGCCCACACCAGCCAGTCGTCCAGGTAGGCTACTACCTGAATTCCCTTTAGGCGTAATTGTTTGAAAGCTGCGCTCGCAAACTTCGTGAAAATCCTTGGGGCTATGTTTAGCCCGAATGGCATGGCTCTGAAGGCGTATAGTCGCCGTTGTAGCCTGAATCCTAGGTAGGGGGAGAGTCGACGGCTGATTGGAATGTGCCAATAGGCGTCTGACAAGTTTATAGAGACTGAGTATGCCCTCTTGGGCAGTAAGGTCCTTATGTGTTGTAGTGTTAGCATCTTGAATTTGCAATTCACTATGAACTTGTTGAGTGGCGATAAGTCCAGAATGACTCTGAGCTTTTCCGAGTCTTTCTTGGGAACACAAAACAGCCTCCCTTGGAATTTAATGGACTTCACCTTTCGGATCCCCTTTTTCTCCAACAGTTCTTGAACGTACTCCTCCAGAACGGGGGTGGAGTGTCGGAAAAACCGAAGGCACGGGGGTGGAGTGCTGTACCAGCTCCAGCCCAGTCCACTCTTGAGTAGGCTTTGGGCCCAGGGATCGAAGGTCCAGCGATCCCAAAATTTCATCAGTCTCCCTCCTACCGGTATCGTTTCACTTGGACTGCCGTCCTGAGGTCTTGCCTCCCTGACCACGACCACCTCTGAATCCCCTTCCCCTTGAGGGGCGCCTAGACGAGCCTCTGGCTGCTCCTCTAGGTTTTGCACGAAAGGAAGAAGACTGTCCTTCGAACGTTGGGGTGAATGCGGTGGACTGACCTGGCACAGCCTGGGGTACCCACTGAAAAGTGGTCGGGGTATGTGCCACCATCTGGGGGACTGGAGGCAATGGCAATTGCAGTTGCTGTTGCTGTCTAAAAGGCTTGGCTGGCCGAGACGGTACCCTAGTCCTCATATTCTTCCTCTTTGGTTGAGGACCCTCATCTGGGGAAGACTTTCTTTTGATAGCCAGGCCCCACTTCTGGAGAAGGTTTCTATTCTCCACGGCGGCCTTATCAACAACTTCTTTGACCACATCGGTAGGGAAAAGGTCTTTTCCCCAAATGTTGGAGGAGATTAACTTCCTTGGCTCGTGTCTCACCGTAGCCCCGGTGAACACGAACTCCCTGCATGCTCTCCTTGCCTTGACGAAGCTATAAAGGTCCTTCGTCACTGTGGCTAGGTGAGACTTAGCCACCACCATGAACATTTCATGGACCTAGGGGTCACTTGCCATCGTCTCAAGAGTAGTCTGATGAGACATTGAGGCAGCCAGTCTTTCTTTTGTCTCGAACTCTCTTCGTAAAAGAGAGTCGGACAGCTTGGGGAGGTCCTCGCCGAATTGCCGTCCGGCAATATCAGCCTCCAACTTTCCCACTGAGAACGTCAGATGGACATCCTTCCAGTCTTTGTGGTCCATAGGCAGGGCCAGTGACAAGGGTTTACACTCCTCCAGGGAGGGGCAAGGCTTTCCGGCCTCGACTGCCTTTAGGACAGCCGCAAACCCTTTCTGTAAAAAGGGGAAGGCTCTAGTAGGAGAGGACACAGAAGAAGGGAGCTTCTTGCTCAATTCAGCTACCTTCGAGTTAGAGAAGCCCCTCTCCTTCATCGAGGATGAAAGTAGGGCTTGATCCTTAGCGTGGTCCATAATTATGACCTCCTTCGGCTCTGTCTCCTCCCTTGAAGCTGGTTCTTTTCTCAGCCGGACATAGCAGTCCGGATATGATGCCTTGCTGGCCAGAATTCTACCTCCTCTAGGGGAACTGAACCCAGCTTATCCGAGATGACGATCTTTCCAGTCGTCATCGGCATGTGCTCAGCATACCTCCATGGGTTAGCATCTGAGCATAAGGGAAGGTCTTTCACATTGAGCCTTTTCCGGGGCCCATATGATTCTGCCAGGGACTGCATCCGCAGTTCCATAGCAGCCGCCTTCTCCTGATTCTCCTTCTGCATTTGTTGGATCATTCCAACAATCGAAGAGAGGGCCTGTCCCAGTTCTACTGGGAGACCGGCTGATGTTGAGAGAATAGGCTCCGGGATCTGAACCGGAGTAGCCGACACCTCGTCGACCTCATCATCTACGACGTCCGGGGTTTAAACTTCATCCTGACCTTCTGCCAGGAGGTCTTGTTCCAAACGCTCGTCCAGGTCAGACATCCTGTCATCTAACTGGATGTCTTGCATCGCGACTGCGACTTCAACGTCCACCTGGACCTGATCTTGGGGGATCTCCTCTTGAGGCTGGGGAATCACTGCATCAGCTGATGACTTGGGAAAAAGATACGCCCTCATCTTCTCACTTGGAAGATAAGGGTCAGAGGTGTTCTTTTGGAAGCCCCTTACCCAGGTACGAAGCTTCTCCCTTGCCATATCCCTTGATTCCGCCGTCCTAGCGGAATCAAAAGCCTCAGTAATCAGGTTAGTGTATACAGTACATACATGAGGGTCCCAATACTGGAGATCATCCTTGGAGACAACGCATTCTGCGTGTCTCCTACAACACTCATGTCCGCGGAGGTTCTTGCTGCGGACGTTGCAGAAAACTTTTTTGCGCACTTCGGAGGGTCCTCCTGTAAAGAGAAGAAATTTCCATGAGTATCAAGTGAACTATGTATCACTGGATATGCATAGTATAGCATAACAATTCATAAAGGAAAGACACACACTTGTGTTTCCCTCACAACCCCTTGTTGCAGCCTTCCAGATAATAAAATCAAAATGGTTAATCTCTTCTTGAGTAACCAATGCAAGGTTTCCAGAGGAAACAGGTGGAGCTCACACCTAAGCAATGATTTTAAAATCCTGGATAATAGACAGGAAAGAACTCACTTTCCTATCTGTAGGGCAACAGCAAAGGGATGTGCGAGAAAACACAATAGTGTTAGAAGACACAGTGCTGTACCAAAACCCTTACCATAGTTTTCTTCTTACTGTATATTTTATACTGAAGAATACTAGTACAGTATAGGGGGATGGGTGCCGGCCTGCCTTTGCCGGCCGGCACACACCATAACTAGCTTTAAAGTATACTACTTAACAGCTATAAGGCGGCAGCACTCTGGTTCAAATGCATGTGCCGGTCGGCAGCAACTTCCGGCCGGTAACAGCCAATGTTGGCCGGCAATGGCTGCCGGCCAGCAACTACACAAGTTAGTACCCAGCTGCCGGCCACACTCTTGGTGACCGGCAGACAAGGGCTGACATAAGCCGGCCGGCAAAGGTACAAGACCGATGCCAGCCGGCAGCAAAAAAACCAGAGGACTACACCTGCCCGGCTGCCGGCCTCATAGGCCGGCAACCGGGTCAGGTACAGCACTAGAAGAAAAATAGAATGGATGCCGGGATAAGAGTGTACACAACCTCCAAGCCCGGCAACCGAAAGAGTGCATATAAGGAAGGGGAGAAACTAATTCAGGCTTCCTGACCAATGCCGTCTGGCTCTACAGGCAGGCATGGATGAGGGACCAAGGGAGGTCCGGGCAGCACTCGAAAACATAAGACTCTTGCTGGCCAGCAGCTCTGCCGGCCAGTAAGGGGCTGAGTCAATTCCACATCCTAACCTATACTAGGTCCAGATGTAGAACGACGTACAGTACAGTAATGGCTAAGCCATTACGGAGAAAGAGGGGGAAGGGACAAGAGGGTCCTACCAACCTTGCTTTAGTGACAGATCACCCGCAGCCAAGAAACTTATCTTAGCCTAAGGGAGATCTAAGGGGGAAGGCCAGCAATACTTGCCAGCTCCCAGAGCACCAAAGCAAGGAAGGTGTTGCTACTCCAAGGGAAAGAAACTTATCCTCCCCCGAGAACAGCAACAAGGACTAGTCTGGTAGATCACAAAAGAAGGAATCATATCCACAGAAACCTTCGGTAGTGACCTAAGGAAGCTAAGCTCCCTTTGTCTGTGTCAGGCCAGCGAG
>NC_090741.1:91781654-91786654 GCF_036898095.1 Palaemon carinicauda | reverse complement strand
CACCCCGCATGACATCACAAGCAGTAGCCGAGGAGAGCAGTGACATCAGACATGAAAGAGCAGGCACTTGGACCTCCAACGGTACCCCTGACCTCAACCCCGCAGTACTTGGGGGCAGCAGCATTGCAGCTGAGGTCATTGGCCCGTGCTCCATACCTTGTAATGGCCGTCTAGGAATGTTAGCAGTTAGGATCGACCAGCAAGATAAATCCATTCGAGCGCTGATTGACACGGGAGCCAGTGTTTCATTAATTAAAAAAAAAAATTTCTTCAAATCAACTACAACCAGCATCATCCATTGTTCTTGACACGCCAGGAGGAATTCAACTACACATAAACCATACAACAATCGTTAAATTCAAGGTGGGGTCAGTGAAATTTATAAATAATTTTCGTCTTGCCCACCTTGAGAATTCCAGGAATCGAGGCTATCTGAGGAATAGATTTTATCTCTAATAATGAAATTTGCATTTTTTTGGGGGAAAGATACAATAACAGGAGGGGTACATTTTTCGGATAGAAAGTCATGAGATAGTAAGTGCGAGTGTTAACTCGGAGAGACATTCAAGTAGGGTAACAGCTGTACCTGAGAGAGGAGAAGTGTTGTCTCCCCAGACCCTTACGAGCATATCTGTGACCCCGTGTCGCCCTCTTGCGGAAAGAACCAAGGTAGTTGTTAAACCCCATGACAATTGGGCCAATATGATATTAGAGGGCTTGACAGAAATTGAAGAGAACAGAGTTGATAAAACAATAGTTAATTGGTCAAATAAAACAATTGTTTTAGGAATTGATTCTGTGTGTGAATTAGAGTTATGTGAAATTGCTTATAATGGGATGTTGGGTGCCACAACTCCAGCCCGCACTGACGAACACACCCAGAATTTGATTATGCAAGCGCAAAAATTATGTCCCTTAGAATATCAGCTTGTAGTTAGTGACATTGTCAATAATTATTCCGATGTAATTGCAATTGAAGATGAGCCACCCAGGAGGATTGATCGATTGAAACTGGGCAAGCAGAGCCGATCATGTCAAGGCCTCATAAGGTACCAATTCATTTCCAAGGAGAGATAGAAAAGGAAATTAATAGATTAAGGGAACAAGGGATAATCGAGGAGAGTGAATCCCCCTTTGCTTCTCCAATTGTAGTTGTTAAGAAAAAAAATGGCTTGGTAAGATTGTGTGTTGATTATAGGAAGTTGAATGAAGTCACTAAGGATAATGCATTTCCATTGCCCTCGATCAAAGAATTACTTTTGCAAGTACGAGATAGCAAATATTTTACAACTGTTGATTTAAAGTCTGGATACTATCAAATACCCATTCAGGAAGACATTAAATATAAAACGGCATTTATAGCTAACGATCAAATATTTCAGTTTGATTTTCTTCTTTTCAGTGTTAAAGATGCTCCAAGTCATTTTTCTAGAGTAACGATAGTGGTTTTGTTGCCCTTAGTTGGCCATAATGTTCTTGTTTATTTAGATTATATCATAATTACACGGAAAACAGCAGGAGAACATAATAATAATATTCGTAAAGTTTTGCGAGGTAATGGTATGAAAATACATTTGTCAAAGTGTAAATTTGTCTGTAAACAGGTCGAATTTTTAGGTCACATAATAACCCCAGAAGGTATCCAACCCTGCCCTAGTAAAGTAGCAACTATTAGATATTTCCCCAGGCCACGTAACTCTAAGGAAGTAGCTGGGTTCCTTAGGCTCGCTAGGTATTACCGTAAATTAATAAGAGGTTTTGGGGAGATAGCGAGACCCTTAGATGCTTTAAAGAAACAAAAAGTAATAAATTGGGGAGAGGAAGAAGAAAGGGCCATTAACCATTTGAAAGCTGCCCTAAATAGCAATGAATTACTTGCATCTCCCAGATTTGATCGCCCATGTTTAGTGACAACAGATGCGAGTAGCGTAGCTATTGGTGGCGTAGTTTCTCAACGATATGATAAAGGCAGAGAGAGACCTACTTTGCTTCCCGGGAGTTAAAAGGCAGAAAAGAATTTTATTACATTCGATCGAGAGGCTTTGGCTATTCTTTGGGTTCTAGATGGGCATTGGTTCTTTTTCTTAGGTCAGTCGATTGAGTTGCAAAGTGATCATCGCCCCTTACGTGATTTGCATTATAAAAATGATTTGACCTCTGGTCAAGCGAGATGGATTGAGACACTGTTAGAGTTCAATATAACGGATTTTTGAAACAGAGGGTAAAGCTAATAAGGTAGATGATACTCTCTCTAGGGGTGCAGTAATAGGAGTAACAACTAGGGCACAAAAGAGGAACGAAGAACGTAACCAAAATATAGAAGACCCCCATCAAAATAGAGAGAATAGAGAACGGGATGAGAATTCTCCCAATGAGCATTCAGAATACGGTTGCGGAAAGAGAGAGAGAGAGAGAGAGAGAGAGAGAGAGAGAGAGAGAGAGAGAGAGAGAGAGAGAGAGAGAGAGGAAGAGAGTTGCAGATATGAGAGAGAGAGAGAGAGAGAGAGAGAGAGAGAGAGAGAGAGAGAGAGAGAGAGAGAGAGAGAGAGACGACGGTTGAAGATGAATATATATGGGTGACTGACGACATGACCAGGGGTGTCCTGAATGAATGCCCTGATGATACAGTTTTGATTGACTTTGGAGGTTGGGACATAAAAGAAGTCCGAGAGGGACAGAAAAAAGAGGAATGGATGGAAAAAGTGATAGGAGTGATTGAAGGGGAATCGAGAGTTATCCGTCATTACTGAATGTGCCTCGTGAGAAATTTTTGTTGAAAATGATATCTTATATTGTGCTTACGAGAAGAGGGGAGGGGAATTTTGTGCACGGGTAGTTCTTCCTCCCTCTTTAATTAAACGAGCCATCCTCATTGTGCATGCAAGTCCGTATGCAGGGCATTTAGGGATTGATAGAACGTTAAGGAGAGTACGTGAATCCTTATTTTGGTTAGGAATGAAAAAATCTATAGAGAATTATATAAAAGGTTGTCATGCTTGTAACTGTTTCAAAGAACATAAAATCACTGTATTGGAAGCCAGAAAGTGGCCTGTGACTCCTGTTAAATTTTATAGAGTGCATATAGATGTAGTAAGACCATTACCTACTGGGTCAACACAACATAAGTATATACTGTATGCGAATTTGTGGATGCATTTACTCGGTACATTCATTCTTACGCAATGTTGGATAAATCTGCAAATTCATTAGCCCAGGTGCTGTGCTCTTTCATTACTAGGTTTGGTTGCCAGAAAATTTTGATAAGTGATAATTTTCTTGAGTTTATAAATAAGGTGGTGAAATCGGTCACGGATTTGATGAAAATTAAACACTCTTCGGTGACCGCATGTCGGCCTTCAGCATATGGATTAGTGGAATTGCATAATAGGAAAGTAGAGCAAATTTTACGTTACTTAGTGACTGATAACACCCTTCATTGGCACGCCATGCTTCATACAGCTGAGCTAGCTTTGAGTATTGCATATAATGCTTCGCTCAGCGACACGCTTTTCTTTTTAGTGTATGGACAGGATTCTGTTACCATATACTGTACTCATTAATTCTCATCAATTGCCAAATTATTCGACTGAGCAATACCGTGTATATTTATTAAATCTAATGAGGAGAGTAATGAACACCATTGACAGGTTTTTGAAAAGAGCTAATAAAAATCACAGATCAAAGTATGATGGTTGGTTCAAAACCGCACCGGTAAAAGTATTTGTTGGCGATCGTGTGTATTTGAAATGATTACAACCTAGGAAACACAAACTGCGTAATTGGTCCCGTAAGGAATAAAGATGGTTAAGTCTAACACAGTTGTTATACAAAGCATTGTTAATGGCGCAGTGTCTGAACATCATCAGGCACACATACATGTGGTACCTGAAGAGGTAGCTTTCAAAAGTGTTCCTCATTCCCCCTGCATTCGTGACATCCTCGAGTTGATGAGTAGAATTTTTTTTCCTTTGCTGTTATGGTTGTTTGAACAGACCACATTTCTTCTTCTGACATTTTTTTAAAAAAATAAACTTGATGATAACAATGTGTTCTTATGTTGTTGCTTAATGTATACGTAAAATGTTGTGGTAATTTTGCTGAGTGTGGAAATACGTATAACATTGCTGAGTGTGCCTGAAAATAATCAGAGGTTAAATAGGTCAAGTGAGATCCGTCAGGCTGATGCTATATTATTTATGTATTTATATGAGTCCTGGTTGCTGGGGCCGGGGCTGTTCCCGAATGGCAAGGGGCTGCTGGATTAATTAAAGTTCAGCCTTAAGGATAGGCAATGCTAGAGAATGTGTAGATGTGAATACCCTCTCAGAACACATGTGCTGAAAAGCTTTAGAGAGCTCACGTCTTTCTAGAAGAATCCAGGGAAGAGAGGGGGGGGGGGGTAAGGAAAGGAGCTCTTAGAGACAGGAACATATGGAAGAAATGAGTAAAGTGATTAGAAAAGGGAAAAAGCCGAGGGAAAGAATAGAAAAAAAGAATAAAATCCATGATCGTCATCGCCTTGGTTGGAAGAGCTTATTGAAGAGAAAGATAGATACATGCATATATATATATACATAATATATATATATATATATATATATATATGTATATAATTATATATATATATATATATATATATATATATATATATATATATATATATATATATATATATATATATATATATATATATATATATATATATATATATATATATAGAAACACACACAGTAGTACTTAAGTTTACGAGCTTACTTTGTTGTAGGAGCAAGCTCGGAACCTGAAAAGTTCGATGCTTTCCACGAGTCCATTAGTGCACAAATATACTAGCAGTTTTGATGATTTGCAGAGGAGTTTAGTGAACAAAATATAACCGTTAACATTAGAAAAAAACATAAAAAAATAATTAACAATATCAAAAGAAATATTGATAAATTAATTCGCACTTTATCTTTTGTGGTAAGAGGGTACGAGATGAGTGATTTCATTGTCTTTAAGCA
>NC_090741.1:91765518-91768018 GCF_036898095.1 Palaemon carinicauda | reverse complement strand
GAATTTTTAGGTCACATAATAACCCCAGAAGGTATCCAACCCTGCCCTAGTAAAGTAGCAGCTATTAGATATTTCCCCAGGCCACGTAACTCTAAGGAAGTAGCTGGGTTCCTTAGGCTCGCTAGGTATTACCGTAAGTTCATAAGAGGTTTTGGGGAGATAGTGAGACCCTTAGATGCTTTAAAGAAACAAAAAGTAATAAATTGGGGAGAGGAAGAAGAAAGGGCCATTAACCATTTGAAAGCTGCCCTAACTAGCAATGAATTTCTTGTATCTCCCAGATTTGATCACCCACGTTTAGTGACAACAGATGCGAGTAGCGTAGCTATGGTGGCGTAGTTTCTCAGCGATATGATAAAGGCAGAGAGAAAGAGATCTACTTTGCTTCCGGGGGGTTAAAAGGCAGAAAAGAATTTTATTACATTCGATCGAGAGGTTTTGGCTATTCTTTGTGTTCTAGATGGGCATTGGTTCTTTTTCTTAGGTCAGTCGATTGAGTTGCAAAGTGATCATTGCCCCTTACGTGATTTGCATTATAAAAATGATTTGACCTCTGGTCAAGCGAGATGGATTGAGACAATGTTATAGTTCAATATAAGGGATTTTTGACACAGAGGGTAAAGCTAATAAGGTAGATGATACTCTCTCTAGGGGTTCAGTAATAGGAGTAATAACTAGGGCACAAAAGACGAACGAAGAACGTAACCAAAATATAGAAGACCCTCATCAAAATAGAGAGAATAGAGAACGGGATGAGAATTCTCCCGATGAGCATTCAGAATAAATTAGCGGAGAGAGAGAGAGAGAGAGAGAGAGAGAGAGAGAGAGAGAGAGAGAGAGAGAGGAGAGAGAGAGAGAGAGAGAGAGGAAGAGAGTTGCCGATATGAAAGAGAGAGAGAGAGAGAGAGAGAGAGAGAGAGAGAGAGAGAGAGAGAGAGAGAGAGACGACGGTTGAATATGAATATATATGGGTGACTGAGGACATGACCAGGGGTGTCCTGAATGAATGCCCTGATGATACAGTTTTGATTGACTCGGGAGGTTGGGACATAAAAGAAGTCCGAGAGGGACAGAAAAAAGAGGAATTGATGGAAAAAGTGCGAGGAGTGATTAAAGGGGAATCGGAGAGTTATCCGTCATTTGTGAATGTGCCTCGTGAGAATTTTTTTTTTGAAAATGATATCTTATATTGTGCTTACGAGAAGAGGGGAGGGGAATTTTGTGCACGGGTAGTTCTTCCTCCCTCTTTAATTAAACGAGCCATCCTCATTGTGCATGCAAGTCCGTATGCAGGGCATTTAGGGATTGACAGAACGTTAAGGAGAGCACGTGAATCCTTATTTTGGTTAGGAATGAAAAAATCTATAGAGAATTATATAAAAGGTTGTCATGCTTGTAACTGTTTCAAAGAACTGTATTGGAAGCCAGAAAGTGGCCTGTGACTCCTGTTAAATTTTTATAGAGTGCATATAGATGTAGTAAGACCATTACCTACTGGGTCAACACAACATAAGTATATATGCGTATTTGTGGATGCATTTACTCGGTACATTCATTCTTACGCAATGTTTGATAAATCTGCAAATTCATTAGCCCAGGTGCTGTGCTCTTTCATTACTAGGTTTGGTTGCCAGAAAATATTGATAAGTGATAACTTTCTTGAGTTTATAAATAAGTTGGGGAAATTGGTCACGGATTTGATGAAAATTAAACACTCTTCGGTGACCGCATGTCGGCCTTCAGCATATGGATTAGTGGAATTGCATAATAGGAAAGTAGAGCAAATTTTACGTTACTTAGTGACTGATAACACCCTTCATTGGCACGCCATGCTTCATACAGCTGAGCTAGCTTTGAGTATTGCATATAATGCTTCGCTCAGCGACACGCTTTTCTTTTTAGTGTATGGACAGGATTCTGTTACCATATACTGTACTCATTAATTCTCATCAATTGCCAAATTATTCGACTGAGCAATACCGTGTATATTTATTAAATCTAATGAGGAGAGTAATGAACACCATTGACAGGTTTTTGAAAAGAGCTAATAAAAATCACAGATCAAAGTATGATGGTTGGTTCAAAACCGCACCGGTAAAAGTATTTGTTGGCGATCGTGTGTATTTGAAATGATTACAACCTAGGAAACACAAACTGCGTAATTGGTCCCGTAAGGAATAAAGATGGTTAAGTCTAACACAGTTGTTATACAAAGCATTGTTAATGGCGCAGTGTCTGAACATCATCAGGCACACATACATGTGGTACCTGAAGAGGTAGCTTTCAAAAGTGTTCCTCATTCCCCCTGCATTCGTGACATCCTCGAGTTGATGAGTAGAATTTTTTTTCCTTTGCTGTTATGGTTGTTTGAACAGACCACATTTCTTCTTCTGACATTTTTTTAAAAAAATAAACTTGATGATAACAATGTGTTCTTATGTTGTTGCTTAATGTATACGTAAAATGTTGTGGTAATTTTGCTGAGTGTGGAAATACGTAT
>NC_090741.1:91753018-91760518 GCF_036898095.1 Palaemon carinicauda | reverse complement strand
CACTTTCATAATATGTGATGATAGACTAACAGGTCTATAATTGCTTGCCTCTACTCTTGATCCACTTTTGAAGATAGGGGTTATATAAGCTAATATATGTTTAACATATATCTCGCTCATATCTACACTTTGTCTTAGCAGTATTGCAAGTGGCTTCGCGATAGTGTTTGCAGTTTTTTTTTAACAAAATCGCTGGAATTCCATCTGGTCCGGCTGCCGATCCATTTTTAATTTCGTTTATAGCCTTGACAATATCTGCTTCATTAATATCTATATCCGTTAGATATTCAACATTTTCTTCTCTCATTTTTGTTTCATTATTCCCATTCACAATTCTTGGCGTGAACTTACTCTTATATTTTTCTGCTAATATGTTGCATATTTCCTTTTTTTCATTAGTTAGCCGTCCTTCAATTCATAGAGGGCCTATTTCTAATCTCCCTTTATTCATGTTTTTTTGCATAGGAGTAAAGTACTTTGGGGTTTCTGTTTATATTTTGAAGTATCCTTTCTTCTAAGCCACTTTTTTAATTTTCTTTCGACTGTATAATCTTTTTTTCTGCATTTTCTATCATACATTTTATTTCCATCATTTTCCACACTTTTTTTCTTTTGCAAGATTTTTCTTCCACTGTCCCTTGGTATGCACGTCTTTTGTTTATTGTTTTTTTTTTTTTTTTTTTTTTGTACATATTTTTCAATAATTTTCTCCAGTATTTTGTACAATATGTCTGTATTTACCTGTATATTATCACTTACAAATACATTCTTCCATTCTTTATTTAGTTCTTAGTTTATTTCTGACCATTTTATATTCTTACTGTAAAAATTATATTTTCCATATCCTTCCAAAGTTTTTTGCTTTTACTAATTCTGCAACACTTGCTTTGGAATGGACTATCAATTCTATGACATTTTGATTTTAAATTCCTGTGTTATACACTATTATTTCTTTTACATAATTCACCTCATTCAAAAATACTAGATCTAGGACAGTTTCCTTTCTTGTTGGAATATGGTTTATTTGTTACATATTATATGCTAATAGCATATCTTGAAGCTTTTCAAATTGCCTCTTAACTTCTGCGCTACTATTACTATCTTTTTTATATGTATACATACAACCATTTTCTTCTATCCGTTTTTTTCCAATCCACGAAAGGAAAGTTAAAATCTCCGGATAGGAGTATATTCCAGTCTTTATGGTTTCTACATATATCATCTATTTTTCCTATTATTATGTCAAACTCCTTAGTATTTGGGGGTCTGTAAACTACAATATTCACTAGTTTTGCAAATTCAAATTCTACCGCAATCAATTCACATTCTGTGTTGCTGTATTTTTCATAGACTTTTCCTTGATTTGTGTCTCTTTCATATATTGCGGTTCCCCCTTGATTCCTATTTTTTCTGTCTGATCTATAAATTTGGAAACCCTTTATCTGGTCATCACTGCCAGTCTCTTGGGAATACTATGTTTCACTTATATTCAATATATCTATTTTTTCAATTTGGGTTAGTTCTTCTAAGAACTCTATTTTCCTTTTAGAGTTACTCGTGACTAAACCCTGTGCATTAATGACTATTATGGTTTGTGTTTCATCCCCATTATTTATTATTGGTAATAATATGAATTCTCCCATGCTTTCTTCCTGTTCATATTTGATGTTCTTTTCTTTATTTCCCGGAATTCTGCCATTAAAAAATCCAACTTTTCTATTATATTTGCTCTTTCACCTTCATATTTATTTTTGTGTGTATATCTGCAATTATCCCTATATCTGCACCAACCCCTGGCATTATAGATGCATTCTTTGAAGTGGGGCGCTAGATGTGACTATTTGGGTTGGAAGGCCTCATATCTTGGGGCTTTTGGTTCATAGCGTCGTATACACGCGGCCTGCTTTTTTGTCTTTTTTGTTTCATTTTTGCTTTCATATTTCTTTTCAGTTTGCTGAGTTTTCTTATTTTTATTCATGGTTGCAGGATGCATATATCGACATTTTTTTGTTGAAACTGCATCCTTTTCCTTCTTTTAGGTATTTGCATATTTTTGGATGGAGATCTCTGCATTCGTCTCCATATCCGTCTAAATACGCATATTTACCATATATTTCATAATTATGACATATCTTTGGATGCTTGTAGTAGCATCTTTCGCTAAATTTGCAATGCCCTCTTTTCATCAAATTGCAGACTATATCTTTCTTTTCTTTTTTTTTTCTTGTTCTTGCTCTTCCCCAAAAGTATGTAGGTCCGGGTAGAGTCTCCTGGGTCTATTATTTGTTTCCATCTGATAATTTATTTCCTCATAAGCATATTGTTGGATGGCATCATAAGTTATATCAATGATTTCCTCTGCATCCTTACACATATTCTGTTCATTTTTCTCTTCTTCTTCTTCTTCTTCTTCTTCTTCTTCTTCTTCTTCTTCTTCTTCTTCTTCTTCTTCTTCTTCTTTATCTTTAACTATTTGCCGTTTTAGTCTCGACATAATTATATTTTCTATCCAGACTAAGCATGTTGAGCAGAATACCTTTGTATCTTTATTTTTAATTTTTTGTTGTATTTCGAACATGGCAGGCATCACATTTTCTAATCAATTGTTGAGGATTATTAATGGAATACCATATCTTACATGTATTGCACCATTTTGGCATTAACTTATAGAAGATAAGCTTCAGCGATCTGTCAGAAATTGTATTGTCTGACTTTCTGCTTGTCTGTCCATATATCCCTGCCTTTCTTCATATACACATGCATAATACGCGAGTGTTTGTATAACTGAAATATTTTAGTCTATAAAAATATAAACAATTGAATGCATTTCCTATTTTTGATATATAAACGGGCAATGACCCAAGGTTAAGGGGGTTCCTTGTAGAGGGAGGCACCCTTTCAATGCATAAGGGCGTGATCTCATAAAGCCACTGTCAGTTACAGTTGTCACTCTTGCTGCAAGATTCCAGGGAACTACAGCAACATCCTTCTCTCCTGTTAAGCAATTGACCCTTGATGATAAATTTCCAGCATCTAACCTGTGGACTTGGTGAACAAAGTTTGAGGAAAATATGAACCATGATATTCAAGTCGTCGAGTTTTGATGGTGCGTGGAGAAAAATTTGTTTGAAACCGATTTGATTAATTGATAAATAGGATAGGAAGAAACAAATAGTCATATGAACACCAATCGTGAAAATACAAAATTATATTAATCATCCAAAACAATAAACAAGTGTAAACAGCAAAGAAGATAAAATAATAATATAATAAATAAAAAAAGCTAAATCCTAGTAGGTGAATTATATAGTTGATACAAATAACTGAAAAAACATTTAACTGATATATAATTTAAAAAGAAAGATTGGAATTATTCATACACTCACTTCAATTTATTCTAGGAATTTGATCACGGGAGAAGTCCCCAGATTTTTATCAAGGCTCCATTCGACCAGATATTATCCGATCTTATCATTCTGAGTTACGTGGCTATTATCTGAACAAACTTTTAAAATCAGGTGTACTTCTGACTTTACTGAGATATTTTATTAATATCACCGGTTTTCTCTTCAGATTTTTTTGAAATTATATTAAAAGATACATCTACTGTATTTTAGAGAGAGAGAGAGAGAGAGAGAGAGAGAGAGAGAGAGAGAGAGAGAGAGAGAGAGAGAGAGAGAGAGAGATTTATAATTATCAAGATAAACCCTCTATACCCATAACTTAATAGTTTGTTAATCTTTTTATCGTTGCGTGAGAAGATATAAATGTTTCTTCCTGTTCTTCAAAACAGAAACTTCCCCAAAAAATTGAATTTCATGAATTCTTTTTCTATTTCCTAAGTCATCAATCCTGGCCCCTTCACTTCCTCAAAACAGGATTCTTCACGTTCTTCATGTTTCCGGAATTAGTTCGCGTTATTATTATTATTATTATTATTATTATTATTATTATTATTATTATTATCATTATTATTATTATTATTATTATTATTATTATTATTATTATTATTATTATTATTATTACTTGCTAAGCTACAACCCTTGTTGGAAAAGTAGGATGCTATAAGCCCCCGGACTCAAACAGGGAAAATACCCCATCGAGGATAAAAAAAAAAAAAAAAAAAAAAAATTTCAAGAAGAGTCACAACATTAAAATACATATACTCTCATCCTCTTCTTTTCATTTTTTTGGAAGTGGCTGGTTCGTATTTTATAAACTTTCGCACGCAACCTTCTCGCAATCAGTGTAAAACTTTGACTTATTCCGTGGTACTAATTCGACTTCCAATCGACAGTAGAATAATAAGCACCCACTGACCACCACGACTTGACCGCATTGGACGATAGAATCTTGAGTAGATCTGGACCATCTGATTGCAGTACTATACCGTGAAATAGCCTTCCCCTTGGATTTCCATTATCCTCAATAATGTCATTAGCAGTATAAAGATCTTGTGTTTATCAATAAAAGCCCACACTCTTATCAGCATTTGATAAAGAAAGCTGTAGATTCTTATCTTCGTTAGAAAACCATATTCTGGTTTGTTACCCGGAAGACCGTTATACAATTAGATTAGATTATAAAGATTATGTCATGAGGCCAGACATTTTGAACCAGGCATGTCGCTCAGCGTTAAATTATATTTTTATAGAGTAATTTACTTTCAAAGAGAGCAATAGCAAATTGTAAAAGTTTTTATTCTGCTTTGCTTTATATATATATATATATATATATATATATATATATATATATATATATATATATATATATATATATATATATATATATATATATATATATATATATATATATATATATATATATATACATACATATATATATATATATATATAATCTAAATATATATATATATATATATATATATATATATATATATATATATATATATATATATATATATATATCTAGCCATTCGAGTGTTTTGGTACGTGTCGGTGGATCCAAGGTGTTAACCCTTGAATTTGTTGTTAATCCAATTTTAAATAAAATCGTTAGGCAGTGCCTTTCTTCCACATGGCTGCAAGCTCCACTATTATGTAACCATATATATATATATATAAGTTGAGAGTGTCTTGGACACCGTTTTTCAGGAAAGAGGATTTGAGTATCCTACAAAAACTAGGCAAACGAGATAGTTTGGTTATTTGTAAACCAGATAAGGGTAAAGGTGTTGTACTGCTCAATAAATCAGACTATATTCATAAGGTTAATAACATTCTTGCAGACCAAACTAAATTTAAGTTACATGGTGAACCAAATTTTTTGGACATTTACAAAAAAGAAGACAAAATTAACAGATTTTTGAGAAAACTAAAAAATGAAGGTATTTTAAATGAAATAACGTATCAGAAACTTTTTGTGACAGGTTCTTCTTTTAGCATTTTATATGGACTACCAAAGATACATAAGGAAGGAGTTCCAATCAGACCCATTATGGCAGCCTATAACAACCCGTCTTATACAATATCAAAACACCTTGTCTCTTTGCTCAGTGATTTCTCGTGCAATCAGTTCTCACTAAAAAATGGCTGTGAGTTTCAGCAACAAATAATTTTACAAGATGGTGATCTACATATGACAAGTTTTGATGTAGAATCTCTTTTTACAAATGTGCCACTAAATGAAACAATTAATATTATTTTAGATAAAATTTTTTATGACGATCAAGTTATTTTTCATGGTTTTAACAGACATTATTTTAAGACTTTTCTTGAGCTTGCTGTGCAAGACTCCATGTTTGTTTTTAATGGCCAACTCTATTCGCAGGTCGATGGAGTCGCCATGGGTTCTCCGTTAGGACCCTTGTTTGCAAATATTTTTATGTCATCTTTTGAAGAAAATTTTTTAAATAGTTGTCCAGACACTTTTAAGCCAGTGTATTATAGAAGATATGTTGATGATACTTTTGTGTTATTTAAACAGCCATGGCATAGCGAAATGTTTTTAAACCATATAAATATTCAACACCAAAATATGAAGTTCACTATAGAAAAAGAGAACAACAACTCTCTACCTTTTTTAGACATTAACGTAAGCAGAGACAATGGTGAATTTATTACAACTGTGTATCGAAAAAAGACATACACTGGCCTTGCCAACAATTTTTATAGTTCCTGTTTTTTTAATTTTAAACTAAATACTATATACACACTTGTTTATAGGGCGCTGCGTTATTCCTCAAGCTGGTCACTCTTTCATAAGGAGATTTTATTTTTAGTTAATTTTTTCAAGCAAAACTCTTACCCTGAAAGTATGGTTCAAAAGGTTATAAACAAGCTCCTTTTACGACATTTCTCCACTACAATACCATCGTATAATGTCAAAAAGAAAAATATTTTCGCTACAATTCCTTACTTATCTGACAACAAGTTTTCCATCAAACTTAAGAAAATAATAGAAAAAGAGTTCGGCTGCCTCAACATCAAACTAATCCCAATCAATCCACTCAAAATTAATGTATTTTTTGGCTACAAAGACAAACTGCAGACCTTCATGAGGTCCAACATAATTTATAAATTCAAGTGCCCGGGATGTCCCGGTATCTATGTTGGATCTTGCCGAAGGTTGTTGCAGGTGAGATACTGTAGCCATATGGGATACAGCTTTAGAACTGGTCAGAGACTTGGTAACCCAGAATTTTCGAATATAAGGAATCATGCCGCCATGTGCAAAATACAAGTAAACAAAAAACACTTTAAAATTATTGGTGGGACAAAACAAAGCGAATTTCTAACTACCCTTGAGTCATTATATATCAAACGGCTTGTTCCTTCTTTAAACTCTAATATCTCTGCCTCTCCTCTTTTCTTAGCATAACTGCAGTCGTAGGTGGGTAACAATTTTTACTCATTCGTTCTTCACCTTTTCCTATGGATGGTCTGGTGAGCACTGGTTCTCTTTTGTTTTACTGTTTTAGTTTTTTTACGATTTTCCGTTATAAAATCAATAATGTTTTAATACTCTTTTACTATTTTGTTTTAAATTATTGTACAAATTTTAAGAATTTTATATTATCTTTTACAGATTGATAATGAACATTGCAATGTTCGAAACGTCTCTAAATAAATTATGGCCTTTTAACTGATGTTTTTTGGACCCTGCTGCACACCAAATATTATATCTTCACCTGTAATTCCTGGATACGTCCCTGATGTTGCATCGACTTCTTTTCGTCTTTCTCTTCGCGTTTAAGCTGAGATGTCGCCGTTTTCAGCACTTTTCGCAACTCCTCCAACATCGCTATCCACCAGTGACCCTGACCACCTCGAGAAAACTGGAGAAATCGACCTTGAAAGAAGAGAAAGCCAAGTGTGATTTGGATTTCCTGCAGTATTGTCTTTTAAATGGAGTACACCCCAAGTTTGTTCGGTTCAGGCTCTACAAGACCTCGTTATATCACACCGAATTTTACAGAAATGCCTTGGACGAACTACTTAAGAAGGAGATTGAGACGAAGCAGAAACTTATTGAAAATAC
>NC_090741.1:91720518-91748018 GCF_036898095.1 Palaemon carinicauda | reverse complement strand
AAAACACTTCCACGCTGGTCAAAAAATAATAATCCAGCATTCAACCACACAACTGCTTCAGGACGCAGTCAATCAAAAAAAGCATTCGCTCCGAAACATTCACCACTGTCGTAACCTAACTAAAAAATGTAAACAAACAATCTCATTTGTACCAACAGTCTTTCTCACCCCCCAACGATCATTCTCTAACTACCACTTGCTCTTCGGCGCACACCGCAGTCACACAAACACACAACCAAACACACAAACACACACTCAAACACACACTCAAACACACACACACTCTCGCGCGATCTAGAAAAACTAAAGCAAATGAAATTCTCTCTCTCTCTCTCTCTCTCTCTCTCTCTCTCTCTCTCTCTCTCTCTGGATTTGGCAAAAACAAAAAAATAAAAATAAAGTAAAAATAAATCCTCCACATTCCTCCCCCCTTACTTTGCCAAATCCTTCTCACACAACACTTACATTATTTTTTTCATAACCCAGTCGCAGTCGGGAACGGGACCTCTACTCCGAGTAACTGGGCCTCCATATACTCTCTCATTCACTTCTTCCTTATCACAATCATTCGCTACATTAACACTATTCCTATCTAAATTCCTATCATCTAATATATCATGTACAATCATATCTACCTCGTTCTCATCTGGCCCTATAATTACACTCATTTCTGTAAACAGTTCATCCATTTCATCAAAAACATTCTCAACTTTAGTAAAAGATTCATTCATACTACTAATCATTCTCCTATCTCTCACTCTCGCATTCGTCATCCTTTCTTTTACATCACCTAAGGAAAAGCCACACACACTATAGGTATCATTCATACTCAGCCATGATTCATCTGTATTAACACATTTATCTTCCATACACACTTGCACATTTACACCCTTGTCATACTTATTTCTATTCTCACTTTTACTTATAAAATTTCCCCTTCTTTCATCTTTACTTAAAGCTCTTGTATTCTTCCTTTTCTTATATTCTACTAACACTAACTGTTTACCTTCCAGACCTAAGTCCTCATACATACTAGGTTCACCCTTGTTCCTTTTCAACCATTTACTCATCCCATTCTCTTGGATATACTCAGGTACCTCTTTCCATTTACGCAACTGGTTGTGGTGGGCCCTAATTTTTTCCCCAATACCACCAACACACAACTTACCCAAAACGTAACTTAATCCACTCGAACCAACTTCTAACACCTCATAGGGACCTTCAAATTTATCACGCACCTTATTTACATTCATTCTACCCTTTTCAATTACTTCTTTCATCACTCTTTCACCAACTTTAAAGCTTTCAAACCTCTTATTTGCTTTCCTCCACACATCTCTATCATCCTCCGACACACCCAACCTCGGTCTTATTATTTTTTCAAAATTTAACACAAACTTACATGGAGACATACCCGTACTCTTATGCACTGTTGCATTGTAAGCCCACAACGCTCTACCAACATAAAAATCCCAATCATTACCACATGTACTCATCATTCGCAAAATTTCAGTTAATGTTCTTACAGTCCTTTCAGCCAACCCATTCGCACTTGGCATATAAGGAGTCGAATACACATGTTCAATACCCCATTCTCTTAACATCTGCTCAAACTCCCATCCAACAAACTCAGGGCCATTATCACTTAACATTCTCACAGGCTTACACACACACATCGGCAACATCACTTGACCAACCATTCTTGCAACAGTCTCGCTCCGTTTATCCTTGATGGGTATTGCATAGGTAAATTTACTCATGTGATCAACCATAACAATCATTCCCACATGTCTTCTCGCAGTCACAGGCAACGAAACACAATCAATCACAAACATCTCAAATGGTTCTTTCATACGTAATCTCAAAACAGGCGGATTAGCATGCACTCTCTGATACTTCCCTTTCTGGCAATCTTCACACGTAGTCGCTACATCCTTACATATCTGACTCAACCCAGGTGTAAACAATCTCTCACGCATGCATTCCCATAATTTATTCTTACCCATATGCCCATATCTGTCATGCACTAACATACACATACTTACTGCTGCATGCATTGGAAACACAGGAACATATATATCTTCATCCATTCCTTTATGTAGAAAATAAACAATATTCTTACACACAATAAGTCTCTTACTAACTTTCTTATACACCTCTAAATCAGACGACCATTCTTCTACCTCAATACTATTCAACATACATTCACGTAACCTTTTAATTTCCTCACATTCATCTTGCATTTCTTCCACCTCCTCTTTAGTCAGTAGATCATCCTCACTCCTCGTAATATCAACCATGCCAACAAAATTCGCCATAAATACACTATTATCTTCTATCACAACTACTTCACATCCATTTTTCAGAAGCAAACCACTACCAATATCAACTGATAAATCATGCAATCTTAAAAAGTCAATTCCTATCAAAAAACAACTAGGCATCTCATTCTCTCCCATTACAATAAAATTATGTTCCACCTCCATACTTCCCAGTTTTACTTTCAAACGCACTTCTTCCCAAACTAGCAAACTTCCTTTACCTATCCCATGAATTCTCACACTCGTACATTGCCGTTTCACTTCCCAATTGTACCGCTCTATTTCCTTGATAACAGACATATTCACTAATGACACTTGTGCACCTGTATCAATTAAACTACAGTATTCATTCTCATTTATACCCACATACGTCATCATTCTTCCTTTTACACCATGCATACAAATGTTTACTCTCCTATCAATAGGGTCATCCTTATCACACCCATGGTCATCTTCGCTATCTTCTATGCTCATACCACTCTGATTCAAATCACTCGGACAATCCTCCTTCTTACTCAACAACTTGCAACATCTTTCATTACATTGTAACCTCAATATATACTCCCTTTCAGTCTCTTTATTTGCTCGGTACTGCATCGGACGATTCCACCCAAAATACAAATAAACAGTGACACCATATAACATACTTACTACCAACAATACTTTTGATAACAATTCACCCTCAAGCATACTATCCTCCTCCTTATATGCCATTTCTTTTGATACTTCATTCCTAACACTCATTCTAAGCTCATCTATACTAGCAGGTATATCCCTATTCAAACCCTTCAATTTAACCTTATTTAACCCACACAAAATACATTTATACACCATGTCATCCCCTTCAAAACTTTGTACCACCATTAAATCTTCCGGCAACCTTTCAAAATTACTATCATTCTCGCTACTCTCTTCTATCTTACCATGCATTCTTGACATCGCATCTGCTATCACGTTCTTACTCCCAGGTACATATTCTAGCTTAAAGTCAAATTCATTCAAATCCTCTATTGTCCTCGCAACTCTAGCATTCACAGACTCTTTCCTAATCATGTACACTAGGGGCTGATGGTCAGTACGCACAATAAATTTCACACCATACAAAAATACCTTCAACGCTTTCACGCAAAACCTTATCGCAGCCAACTCCCTTTCAATCGTGGAATACTTTCGCTCAGCCTTATTAAATGCTTTACTTACATACGCTATCACTCTCAACTGTTCATCTCCGTTTATTCTTTGCATTTGAACCAAGCAACCGCCCATACTAATCCCACTAGCATCCGTATATAACTCTAGCATACTCGCATGTTCACTATAATCGGGAAAAGCCAAAGTGACGTCTCTCGCAGCCTCTTCTTTCAAGTTTTCAAATGCTTCAATCATACGCTCATCCCATTTCAGTCTCGTACTATTTCTCTTACCTGTCCACTCATTCAAAGGCTTCCCTATTCCCGAACAATCTCTGACAAACTTCCGACCAAATTCAATTAACCCAAGAAACCCTCTCAACTCACGCACCGTATGAGGACGTGGAAACTCTCTCACCTTACTCACAAACTTTTCACTCTTCCTTATACCCGATTCACTCACCACATGCCCAAGAAATTCCACCTCCCCGGCCAACCATGTACACTTTTCAAGCTTAACTTTCACCCCAACTTCTATCAACCGTTCTAATACTGCTTCAAGCAACTGCATGTGTTCCTCAACTGTCTCACTAGCAATCAAAATATCATCAATAAAAACAGTCACCTTCTGTCTATCAAACCCAGCCAAAACTACATTCATCGCCCTCTGGAAGGCAGCAGGCGCATTAGCAAGGCCAAAACTTAATCTTTTAAACTGAAAATGACAACTTCTACTTGAAAATGCCGTAATGGGCCTGCTCCCCTCTGCCAGAGGCATCTGGTAATAGCCCCTAACTAAATCTAACTTTGTAAAAACTTTCATACCATGCATCTTATACACACAGTCAGACACTACATTCATCGGAAAACGTTCTTTAACAGTTACTTCATTCACCTTCCTATAATCAATACACATACGTAAACTTCCATCCGGCTTTCTTACAGGTACAATAGGGCTATTCCAGGCACTCTCACTCCTTTCTATTACACCCATTTGTTCTAACTCCTGGCACTGCTCTTCTATTTCTCTGGCAATAGGCGGAGAAAAATGTCGGGGACGCTGATATATGGGGGTATCATTACTAAGAACTATCTTAAATTCAGGCAGCTTTGATCCCCCACAATCCTCGTCACCGCGACTCAAAACTCTCCGTCTATCCCATAACATCCTATACAATTGTTCCCTTTCCCCCTCACTTATATTCTCATCTACATTAATTCTTTCTTTCAAACTTTCATAGTCCCAATCGTCATCCGGCTTTATCTTACCCGTCATAACCCGTCTCAATTTAACATACCTTTCATCCTCTACATTGACCAACGTATACATACATCCCATACAATCACCCTCACGTATACCCCGTATTCTCTTCCTCCTTACAGTCGGCAACAAGCTCACATACACCTTCGGCTCCTGCAAATTCAAAATACCATCATACACATGCACACTTGCTTTCACCAAATTACTTGCTTCCGAACCTTCCACTACATATTCACAATTGTCACTATTGGCAATTCCCAGACTATTCGGCCATGCAACTTTTACACTGACAACCTCACTCGCATCTTTAGACAATTTAACACCTTCTTTTGCTATTAACGGCACACCTTTCCATACCTTCGTACATACACTACCATCTTCATTCAAATAAAATTCCCCACAAAATTTACCCTTAACTTTCATCTCTATCATATTTACACTAGGATGTACAATCATACCGCATTTTTTCAAGAAGTTATAACCTAACAACACATCGTATTTGTCATTTACTCCCTCAACCACATAAAAATCATTATCTTCCATCATCAGCCCCCCAATCATAACATTTTCTCGTAACTTTCCTTGCACAGACATACTTAAATTACCGATCCCTTTCACTTCACCTTTACACCCCCTAAATTCACACACATCCCTTACCTTATCGTATGCATTCCTAAACATTAAATTGACACCACAACCAGTATCAATCAGACCAACTAGCTCTATTCCATTAAAATTTACTTTTGCACTCATGCAGTCATAAGCTCTTTCGCCCATCACGTCTTCATGTAATAAACCTTCACGAACATGCATCACATTCACTCCGCACACACTCGAGGACTCACCCAGCTGAACCCTCTTACACTCTAGTTTCCCGAACATCCTGGCTGATTTCCTCCCTTCTTCCTACATACCCTAGCTACATGCCCATCTGCACCACATTCAGTACACTTACCCCGTGGCTCCTTGCACATTCTAGCATAATGCCCATCCTTACCACAATTACCGCAAATCACATTTGTACGATTACTCCGACATCCACTCGCTATGTGCCCTGTCATACCACACCGATAACATTTTACCCCTTTCTCTTTCGTGCACTCGCTAATTCTATGCCCTACCTCACCACATCCAAAACAAGCACCAAGAGCCCATCTACATTCATTCTTCTTATGTCCTACTTTCCCACATCTATAACACTTCTCTTCACGGATACAACTACCTGACCTATCTTGCGGCGCACTAGCACTCCTATCCCTCCAAACCTGATTCCCTTGCCTAAACCCTTCATTTGTCCTTACAGGTATTCCCACATTACTCGCCCTAACACTCCTATCTACTACATTATCAGCTACCCTCATTGGTCCTCTCAAAATTGCGTCCTTATAACTACCAAATTCTATTACACTTTCTTCCATTCCAGTTCTTACACTCACAGATTTACTTTCTTTCATGCACCTATCTAACTCATAATCCTCAACTATCTCTAGTATATCATCCCATGTCAATCTCTCTTGCGTCCACCTCATTTTCTCTTTGCGTTTCAAATTAATAAATTCACACACATTCTCAGGTACTGTTGCCAAAAACTTCCTCATTAACTCCTTATTCTCATTTATATCTTCATCCCCATACTTCTTCCTAGCTAAAGTTTCCAACCTACATACGTACATTGATATAGCTTCTCCTGCATTCATCCTTGCCTCATCAAAATCATTTTTACGCTTATACTTAACACTCCCTTTCATACGTTTTACCTGCTCAATTATTCTCGTTTTCACACTTTCATAATCAACGTCCCCTACACTCATTATCACTCCATACATCGTCAACAAATACCCAGTCAAATATTCTCCTAACTCCCTAGCCCAAACTCTTTTACTATCACCATACTTATCCTGACAATACCTCTCATACTCCTTGAAAAAATCATTTACATCCCTACTGCTATGCTCATTGAACCTTTCACACCGAGGTACCTCTCTCATAAACACAGTCTTACACACATCACGTTCATTCTCACTGCTATCATCACTGTCTACTCCCCTGTTACCTTCTTCCTCATTTGAATATAATGAATCCACTTCCACACTTAAATTCCTATCCTTAACCATTCCCTTCTTACCCTTTTTCTTACTTACCACTTTCACCCATTCACGATCGTCCTTGCTATCAGCCTGATACTTTTTCTTCTCTTTCTTCACATCACTTTTACCTTTCCTTTCATCTTTCCTCTCCCCTTTCTGTTCATCCCTACTATGCCTAATTCCCTTATCTTCAATATTACCATCACTATTACTACTATCACTATCACTTCCTTTCCCATTATCACCTACCTTAACCTTCTCTTTCACTACCAACCCATTACCCGAAGCTGAGGACACTCCTCCGACTGCACCTTCACCCATTATAGTTTTCATCATCCCCATGACTTGCCCCATCATATCTTCCATTCGTTTCTCCATTCGTTCTTCATTCTCTCGCATCCTCATCTCAACACATTCTTCCACTCTCTCTACTGTCCCCTTTAACTCCCTAAGCTCCTTCTGCATCGCCGCATTCTCCCAGTTCAACCTCTCATTCTCTATTAGCAACCTCTCCTCACGCTCCTTACTCAGCCGCAATTCCTCCTTCAGTAACTTGTTCTGCTCTTCCATTTTTCATCAACCTTATATCTAATATCTTATCCTATCAGTCCTTCGTCCAAGAGTCCAGCTATCAGTCCCGCCTCAGCAGTCCCTGTTCGGGCGCCAAAATAATGTGGCGGGATGTTGCAAGAACAAGCCCCACACCCTGAGTCACACTTACTGACAATGGTCTCCTCAACACATACTTTCCCCTTACGTTATCTAAAACTGGACTCTTAGACAAAAGGACACAAAAAACAAAACATAACCTTAAAACTATATATTTCTTACAAACTATAATAACTCCAACCAAAATCACCAGCATCAAAAACTTACACTAAATATACTATAAATACCATTCAAATAACGCAAAAAAATAACCTAACAAACTTAAATTACACCGCACACCAACACCAAAAATAAATATATATATGAATTATCTTGTATAAATTATTATGGGACACCAACACTGTCCATACACACAAGCCAACTGTCTTTTATGGCACAACACCACTATATATAACCAGAAGACTGTCTTAAATATCCTTAACAGCCTTAACTCCTCGGGGTCATGGGTGTCATCGTCGTCGATATCATCATCATCATCAACATCATCATCCTAACTCTTAATTGTAATAAACAGGCCAGGTCGTCAACAGTTGATCAATCAAATGAGCAGTCCAAACAAAATCGTAATACAGGCCAAGTCATCAACAATACATCCACTTTCAAAAAACTTGGGTCTCTCCAAAGGAGGAATCGCAGCCTGCCAAAATAAAAAAGAAAAACACTTACGAACACTTCTAGCTAACTGAACTATCGCACTATAATCAAAGATAAATAATAAATTGTTCCTATCATTCACAATCACGACAAGCAAAGATAAACAAAACTGTACTTACTCAGAAAAATCAAAAACACTTCCACGCTGGTCAAAAAATAATAATCCAGCATTCAACCACACAACTGCTTCAGGACGCAGTCAATCAAAAAAAGCATTCGCTCCGAAACATTCACCACTGTCGTAACCTAACTAAAAAATGTAAACAAACAATCTCATTTGTACCAACAGTCTTTCTCACCCCCCAACGATCATTCTCTAACTACCACTTGCTCTTCGGCGCACACCGCAGTCACACAAACACACAACCAAACACACAAACACACACTCAAACACACACTCAAACACACACTCAAACACACACACACTCTCGCGCGATCTAGAAAAACTAAAGCAAATGAAATCTCTCTCTCTCTCTCTCTCTCTCTCTCTCTCTCTCTCTCTCTCTCTCTCTCTCTCTCTCTCTCTGGATTTGGCAAAAACAAAAAAATAAAAATAAAGTAAAAATAAATCCTCCACAATATATATATATATATATATATATATATATATATATATATATATATATATATATATATATATATATATATATATATATATATATATATATATATATCATTGAAGATGTTTAGAGGAAAAGTAACGCTTAAGTTGTGAAACGAAATTCTATATCCATTTGGTCGAATTTGAGCCAAATTTGAACTTTGCAACTTCGACTAATTCACCCATTAATATCTCATCTTCTATAGACAATGTAACCTACTGTACCACTCTTGTGTCACACGATCGTACATAGTTGATTTTGTGTATATATTATGCTTGTATTTTGGCTCTTCCCTCGCACTAAAAGGAACCAGAATGAACATGTCTGCTTTTTTCATCTGTAACAGTGTCTGTTTTTGAACATGAAATTTCTTGTTGCTTTGAGCTTTTCTATAGAAAGGAGAGTGTTCTATAATAAACTTACTCAGTAGCTTTCATACTGTCTTTGAGTCAAAACCTTCTCTCGGCCCGTCATATTGGTGACCCCCGAAGTCGACTCCCTCCTCCCGCCTTCCACACCACCTCGCCCCTCTATCGTTGGTACAATGGCGGACTCTACGGAAGTTGGCGCTGCGGCTGCCCCATTGAAACTTTTATCGTTCGCCAGCGGAGAGGCGTTTGCTTGGTTTCATCACGCAGAAGTCCAGTTTCGCATCAAGGGCGTGACTCTCTCAACCACCAAAGCAGATTATGTTCTCGCCGCGATACCCGAGGACACCTTCCCGGAAATATCCGACTGGCTTTGTGAACGAGGAGACACTCCAATAGCGTATGACGCCCTCAAAACATACCTTCTGCAGCAGTACTCGCCGTCGCCAGCGGCTCGTATAAAAAAGCTTTTATAGCTTTTGCAATAACCGTTGGGGGACCAAAGGGCTTCGCTTGCCCTCAGGGAAATGACTGGTATCGCTCACCTACAACCTGCCAAAGACGGCTCTCCTCGTGAGGTAAACCTACTTCGTGCCCTTTGGATACGCCGTTTACCCAGACCTATACGCGCGGCCATTACCGATGTCGATAGTTTACCCATAAAGGACTTGATGACCAAAGCCGATGCCCTTATGGACAGCCACTTCAAGACTTACACGCCTGATGGAGAGGATGCCATTCAACGTCACCCGAAGCTGACGTGAATGCCGTGATGTGCCGAAGCAGCGACAAAGCCACCCACCATCCACCAATCGCTCATGCTCCAACCAACGACTTCTAGAGCCACTTACTACCTCCCATCCGCCGCAGTTTTGCTACTACCACTTCAGATTCGGGGCAACCGCGAAGAAATGTCCCAAGGATTGTCATTGGCCAAAACACGTGTAGGTAGGCCATCGCTCGTGGCAGTGGGCTCCCGTGCTTCTAATCTTTTCTTTTTACATGATGCAAGAATGGGCGTGCGTTTTTTGGTAGACACGGGTGCTTGTCGTTCTCTTTTGTCAAGGGAACTCTCCAGGACACGACGTAGTCTGTCTACGTCTGCTGGCATCCGCTTGGTAGCTTCCAACGGATCTCAGATACGCACCTACAGTTATAAGCACCTCACATTATCTTTCGGAAACGGTAAATTTAATTGGAAGTTTCTCGTTGCTGACGTCACTATGCCAATCCTCGGTGCAGATTTCCTCTCTCATTTCCACCTCCTGGGCAATGTCGGCCACATACGATTGATCAACGCAGACTCATACTTGCCGATACCTCTTTAACCCGCCCCCTCTAACCTCGCTCTCCACATCAGCGCACCCACGGATGCCTACGGCCACATCATTACGTCGTACCCGGAAATTTTCCGTCCAGAACCTCGCCAAACGCCCATGGTTCCTGCCAAGCACGATATTTATCACCCTATCAAGACGACGGGACCCCCAGTCTTTGCAAAATTCAGACGTTTGGCACCGGTACGATTGGCAGCTGCCAAACAGTCATTCGCCAAAATGGAGGAAATGGGCCTTTGTCAAAAGGCCTCCAGCCCATGGTCCTCACCCATACACATCGTTCTGAAGAAAGATGGCTCCTTCCGTCCGTGCGAGGATTACAGGTGCCTGAACAAGCAAACAATACCGGATCACTACCACCTCCCAAACATTGCCGACGTGACCTCCTACCTGCACAAATCGAAGGTTTTCTCTATGCTCGACCTCCTGAAGTGGTATTATTGTGTAGGATTTGTTTTTGTTTTATTTTTATTTTTGTTTTTTGCCAAATCCAGAGAGAGAGAGAGAGAGAGAGAGAGAGAGAGAGAGAGAGAGAGAGAGAGAGAGAGAGAGAGAGATTGTGTTACCGAGCGAAATTAGTTAGTGTATTGATTGTTTGTTGTGAGAAAGACTGTTGGTATAAATGAGATTGTTTGTATGTGTTTTAGTTAGGTTACGGCAGTGGTGAATGCCTTGGGTGAATGCTTATTTTGATTTTGACTGCAGCTAGAGGCTAGTGTAAATGCTGGATTATATTTTATATAATTTTTCGACCAGCGTTGAAGTGTTTGTTTATTTAAAAAGTAAGTACAGTTTTGTTTATCTTTGCTTGTCGTGATTGGGAATGATAGGAACAATTTATTATTTATCTTTGATTATAGTGCGATAGTTTAGTTAGCTAAAAGTGTTCGTAAGTGTTTTTCTTTTTTATCTTGGCAGGCTGTGATTCCTCATTGGATAAACTTACTCCTTTGAGAGAGACATTTTTTTGTTTAATTCACTGTTGATGACCTGGCCTGAAACTGATCATATTTAGACTGCTTATGGATTGACGATTGTTGATGACCTGGCCTTTTTATAAAGATTGTGTATGATGATGATGACGATGATGGTGATGATGATGATGACGATGATGATACTGACACCTGTGACTCAAGGAGTTGAGGCCGTTATGGCAAATTCAGAGAGACTCCTCTTTGCCATATAGTGGTAGTTTGCCTATAAAAGACTATTGGCCCTTGTGTGGACGAAGGTGTTCCCTCAGAAAAATATAAAACATTTTTGTTTATGTATGTGGTTGTGGTAATTTTAAGTTAAGTTTTATTAGTGTTTATTTTTAAGCTTTATTTAATTTGAGGGATTATTTGATTGTGGATGGTTTTGGTTTAAGCGTTTAGTATTAAGAAATATAGTATTAAGGTTATGTTTTGTTTATTTTGTTCTTTTGTCTAAGAGTCTGGTTTTAGATAAGTAAGGGGAAAGTTTGTTTTGTGAAGACAATTGTCTGTTATAATGTTCAAGGGTGCGGGGTTGTTTTGCAACATCCCGCCATATTATTTTGGCGCCCAAACAGGGACTGCCGAGGTGGGAGAGAAAGCTGGACTCTTTGACGAAGGACTGATAGGATAAGAAATTAGATTAAGGTTGAAGAAAAATGGAAGAACAACTAAGGGTTTTGAAGGAGGAATTTCGGGTGAGTAAGGAGCGTGAGGAGAAGTTGCTGTATGAGAATAAGAGGTTAAGTTGTGAGAATGAGGAGATGCGAAAGGAACTGAAAGCACTGAAGGGAAGCATAGAGAGAGTGGAAGAGGGTGTTGAGATTTTGATGCGAGAGAATGAAGAACGAATGGAAGATATGATGGGGCAAGTAATGGGAATGATGAAAACTTTCATGGGTGAAGGTGCAGTCGGAGGAGTGTCCTCAGCTTCGAGTAATGGGTTTCTGGTGGAAGAGAAGGTTAAGGTAGGTGATAATGGGAAAGGAAGTGATAGTGATAGTAATAGTAATAGTGATAGTGAGATTGAAGATAAGGGAATCAAGCATAGTAAGGATGAACAGAAATGTGATAGTAAGAATGAGAAGAAATGTAAAAGTGATGTGAAGAAAGAGAAGAAAAAGTGTCAGGATGATAGCAAGGATAATCGTGAATGGGTGAAAGTGGTAAGTAAGAAAAAGGGTAAGAAGAAATGGTTAAGGATATGAATTTAAGTGTTGAAGTAGACTTATTATATTCAAATGAGGAAGAAGTTAATAAGTGAGTAGGCAGTGATGAAAGCAGTGAGAATGAACGTGATGTGTGTAAGACTGTGTTTATGAGAGAGGTACCTCGGTATGAAAGGTTCAATGAGCATAGCAGTAGGGATGTATATGATTTTTTTAGGGAGTATGATTATTGTTGTCAGGATAAGTATGGTGAAAGTAAGAGAGTTTGGGCTAGGGAGTTAGGAGAATATTTGACTGGGTATTTGTTGACGATGTATGGTGTGATAATGAGTGTAGTGGATGTTGATTATGAAAGCGTGAAAAGGAGAATAATTGAGCAGGTGAAACGTATGAAAGGGTGTGTTAGGTATAAGCGTAAGAATGATTTTGATGAGGCACAGATGAATGTAGGAGAAGCGACATCGATGTATGTATGTAGGTTGGAAACGTTAGCTAGGAAGAAGTATGGGGATGAAGGCATAAATGAGAATAAGGAATTAATGAAGAAGTTTTTGGCTACTGTACCTGAGAATGTTGCTAAGTTTATTATTTGAAACGGAAGGAGAAAATGAGGTGGACGAAAGAAAGACTGACATGGGATGATATTTTAGAGATAGTTGAGGATTACGAGTTGGATAGGTGTATGAAAGAAAGTAAATCTGTGAGTGTAAGAACTGGAATGGAGGAAAGTGTGCCAGATTTTGTTTGTTTTCGAGATGCTGTTATGCGAGGACCAATGAGGGTAGCTAATAGTGTAGTAGATATGAGTGTTAAGGCGAGTAATGTGGGAATACCTGTAAGGACAAATGAAGTGTTTAGGCAAGGGAATCAGGTTTGGAGGGATAGGAGTGCTTGTGCGCAGCAAGGTAGGTCAGTTAGTTGTATCCGTAAAAAGAAGTGTTATAGATGTGTGAAAGTAGGACATAAGAAGAATGAATGTAGATGGGCTCTAGGTGCTTGTTTTAGATATGGTGAGGTAGGGCATAGAATTAGCTAGTGCAAGAAAGAGAAAGGGGTAAAATGTTATCGGTGTGGTATGACTGGGCACAGAGCGAGTTGATGTCGTAGAAATTTATGGTAATTGTGGTAAGGATGGTCATTATGCTAGAATGTGCAATGAGCCACGGGGTAAACTTAGTGAATGTGGTGCAGATGGGCATGTAGCTATAGTATGTAGGAAGAAGGGAGTAAGTCAGCCAGGATGTTCGGGAAACTAGAGTGTAAGAGGGTTCAGCTGGGTGAGTCCTCCTGTGTGTGTGGAAGGAATAAGATCAATGTTTGTGAGAATGGGATGAATAATTGGTTGGAAATGAGCAAGTATGAACCTAGTATGCATGAGAAGTTATGGCTGGAAAATAAGCAATTAGTCTTAGTTGAATATAGGAAAAAGAGGCATTTGAAAGTTTTAAGTGAGGAGAAAGTGCAAGGGAAATTTATAGGTATAGCTAAGAATCTGAATAAGTATGACAAGAGTGTAAATGTACAAGTGAGTGTGGAAGATAAATGTATTAATACAGATGAATCATGGCTGAGTATGAATGATACCTATAGTGTATGTGTATGTGGTTTTTCATTAGATGATGTAAAAGAAAGTATGATGAATGCAAGAGTGAGAGATAGGAGAATGATAAGTAGTATGAATGAATCTTTTATTAAAGTAGAAAATTGCTTTGATGAAATGGATTAATTGCTGACGGAAAAAAGTGAGATTTTAGGGCCAGATGATAGTGAGGTAGATGGGATAGTACATGATATATTAGATGATGAGAATTTAGATAAGAATAGTGTTAATGTAGCGAATGATTGTGATAAGAAAGAAGTAAATGTGAGAGTGTATGAAGGGCCAGTTACTCGGAGTAGAGGTCCCGTTCCCGACTGCGACTGGGTAATGAAAAAAATAATATAAGTGTTGTGTGAGAAGGATTTGGCAGAGCAAGGGGGACCAATGTGGAGGATTTAGTTTTGTTTTATTTTTATTTCTGGTTTTTGCCAAATCCAGAGAGAGAGAGAGAGAGAGAGAGAGAGAGAGAGAGATTGTGTTACCGAGCGAAAGTAGTTAGTGTATTTTTTGGGCTCAAGCCATGTCGTCCTGATGGAAGTTCCTATAGGGTAGCTTCCTAGGGTATATTACAACTACGGCGATATTCCCAGAGAATTTATCTTAAGGTACCAGAATTCTAACTCCTGGAGCGAGTATCCCTCGTGAAAGGGATATCGCGACATATCAGAGGACATATTCTAGACACGCCACATGGCAATCTACATCCTGGACAGAGATTTCGTCTCGTAGGAGGTGATTGGCGAGATACGAATTCGGGAAAGAAAAAGGGGAGCCGCTCCCAAGGCTTCCCTATCCTCCGATTCGTATGCGTGCCTGGCGCCAATCCTGGCGCCATCTGTATTCCTTTTTGCATAGCTTAACAACTCGGTGTTTTTCCTGTTTTTCTCACAAATCTTGGATTTATTCTGCTTTTCATGGCTTCTCCGTCTTCGTCGGCCTCTGATAAGTTGAGTATAGTGTCTTTTAGGTATAAATGTAGGCTCTTGGTAAAATTTTGAGTGATTAATAGGATTAATCTTTGATACAAGAGCCCTAGCCCACCAGAGGCGTCTTGGACGCTGTCGCTCGCTAGGTATAATTTAGTTAGTCAGAGCGACATTCCTGGTTGTTTTGCATTAATAAATTTTAGCTATTTAGCATTACATAGGATTTCCTTTCGTGCTTAGTATTATTTTGGCGAAGTATTCGCCATTCTGGCCTACGCTAGGCCATGTAGCCTAGTCGTTTGGTCCTAGTACTTCATGCATGATTATGGTTTTTCCGAGTGTAATTAAAATTTTATTGAAGCTTTAGGCTATATTTTATACATTTTAGACTGTGTGGAATATTTCCAAGATAGTATACGAGTGAGTTTCGGTGATTTAGGTAATCGATTCTCTTGGTGCCTAGGCTAGTAGCTTATGGAGCCTTAGTATACCCTATCATACTCCCCGGTTGCTTCTTTTCTTCGGAGAAGGTATGCAATCCCTTTCCCTCTGTTTAAGCCTTAGGCTTATCCCTAAGTGGTTTTTTCCGAATTTATTTTCGATGAAACTATACAGGGTGTTACTGTACCTTCCTGTTCCTGTAGTTATGGTTCAAGAGGGACAGAACAACAGAGTTTTTTAGTCTGAATCTGTCTTGTCTGGCTTGGGGCTGAGTCCCCCTCGCTGACCTAACACAGACAAAGGGAGCTTAGCACCCTTAGGTCACTACCGAAGGTTTCTGTGGTTATGATTCCTTCTTTTGTGACCTACCAGACTAGTCCTTGTTGCTGTTCTCGGGGGAGGATAAGTTCTTCCCTTGGGAGTAGCAACGCCTTCCTTGCTTTGGTGCTCTGGGAGCTGGCAAGTATTGCTGGCCTTCCCCCTTAGATCTCCCTTAGGCTAAGATAAGTTTCTTGGCTGCGGGTGATCTGTCACTAAAGCAAGGTTGGCAGGACCCTCTTGTCCCTTCCCCCTCTATCTCCGTAATGGCCTAGCCATTACTGTACTGTACGTCGTTCTACGTCTGGACTTAGTATAGGTTAGGATGTGGAATTGACTCAGCCCCTTGCCGGCCGGCAGTGCTGCTGGCCGGCATGGGTCTTATGTTTTCGAGTGCTGCCCGGACCTCTCTTGGTCCCTCATCCATGCCTGCCGGCAGAGCCGGACGGCATTGGTCAAGGAAGCCTGAATTAGTTTCTCCCCTTCCTTATATGCACTCTTTCGGTTGCCGGGCTTGAAGGTTGTGTACACTCTTATCCCGGCATCCATTCTATTTTTCTTCTAAGTGCTGTACCTGTCCCGGCTGCCGGCCTATGAGGCCGGCAGCCGGGCAGGTGTAGTCCTCTGGTTCTTTTGCTTCCGGCTGGCATCGGTCTTGTACCTTTGCCGGCCGGCTTATGTCAGCCCTTGTCTGCCGGTCACCAAGAGTGTGGCCGGCAGCTGGGTACTACCTTGTGTAGTTGCTGGCCGGCAGCCATTGCCGGCCAACACTGGCTGTTACCGGCCGGCAGTTGCTGCCGACCGGCACAGGCATTTGAACCAGAGTGCTGCCGCCCTATACTGTACTAGTATTCTTCTGTATAGCATATACAGTAAGAGGAAAACTATAGTAAGGGTTTTGGTATAGCACTGTGTCTTCTAACACTATTGTGTTTTCTTGCACACCCCTTTGCTGTTGCCCTCAGATAGGAAGCTGAGTTCTTCCCTGTCTATTATCCAGGATTTTAAAATCATTGCTTAGGTGTGAGCTCCACCTGTTTCCTCTGGAAACCTTGCATTGGTTATTCTAGAAGAGATAAACCATTTTTTTTTTTATTATCTGGAAGGCTGCAACAATGGGTTGTGAGGGAAACACAAGTGTGTGTCTTTCCTTTATGAATTGTTATACTATACTATACATATCCAGTGATACATAGTTCACTTGATACTCATGGAAATTTCTTCTCTTTACAGGAGGACCCTCCGAAGTGCGGAAATGTTTTCTGTAATGTCCGCAGCAAGAACCTCTGCGGACATGAGTGTTGTAGGAGACATGCAGCATGCGCTGTATCCAAGGATGATCTCCAGTATTGGGACCCTCAGGTATGTACTGTATGCACTAACCTGATTACTGAGGCTTTTGATTCCCCTAGAACGGCGGAATCAAGGGATATAGCAAGGGAAAAGCTTCATACTTGGGTAAGGGGCTTCAAGAAGAACACCTCTGGCCCTTATCTTCCAAGTGAGAAGATGAGGGCGTATCTTTTTCCCCAGGTATCAGCTGATGCAGTGATTCCCCAGCCTCAAGAGGAGATCCCTCAAGATCAAGTCCAGGTGGACGTGGAAGTCGCAGTTGCGATGCAAGACATCCAGTTAGATGACAGGATGTCTGACCTGGACGAACGTTTGGAACAAGACCTCCTGGCAGAAGGTCAGGATGAAGTTCAAACCCCGGATGTCGTAGAGGATGAGGTCGACGAGGTGTCGGCTATTCCGGTTCAGATTCCGGATCCTATCCCCTCAACATCGGCCGGTCTCCCAGTAGAACTGGGACAGGCCCTCTCTTCGATTGTTGGAATGATCCAACAAATGCAGAAGGAGAATCAGGAGAAGGCGGCTGCTATGGAACTGCGTATTCAGTCCCTGGCAGAATCACATGGGCCCCGGAAAGGGCTCAATGTGAAAGACCTTCCCTTATGCTCAGATGCTAACCCCTGGAGGTATGCTGAGCACATGCCAATGACGACTGGAAAGATCGTCATCTCGGATAAGCTGGGTTAAGTTCCACTAGAGGAGGTGGAATCTTGGCCCAGCAAGGCATCATATCCGGACTGCTATGTCCGGCTGAGAAAAGTACCAGCTTCAAGGGAGGAGACAGAGCCGAAGGAGGTCATTATTATGGACCACGCTAAGGCTCAAGCCCTACTTTCATCCTCGATGAAAGAGAGGGGCTTCTCTAACTCGAAGGTAGCTGCATTGAACAAGAAGCTCCCTTCTTTTGTGTCCTCTCCTGCTAGAGCCTTCCCTTTTTACAGAAAGGGTTTGCGGCTGTCCTAAAGGCAGTCGAGGCCGGTAAGCCTTGCCCCTCCCTGGAGGAGTGTAAACCCTTGTCGCTGGCCCTGCCTATGGACCACAAAGACTGGAAGGATGTCCATCTGACATTCTCAGTGGGAAAGTTGGAGGCTGATATTGCCGGACGGCAATTCGGCGAGGACCTCCCCAAGCTGTCCGACTCTCTTTTACGAAGAGAGTTCGAGACAAAAGAAAGACTGGCTGCCTCAATGTCTCATCAGACTACTCTTGAGACTATGGCAAGTGACCCCAAGGTCCATGAAATGTTCATGGGAGTGGCTAAGTCTAACCTAGCCACAGTGACGAAGGACCTTTATAGCTTCGTCAGGGCAAGGAGAGCTTGTAGGGAGTTCGTGTTTAACGGGGCCTCGGTGAGACACGAGCCAAGGAAGTTAATCTCCTCCAACATTTGGGGAAAAGACCTTTTCCCTACCGATGTGGTCAAAGAAGTTGTTGATAAGGCCGCCGTGGAGAATAGAAACCTTCTCCAGAAGTGGGGCCTGGCTATCAAAAGAAAATCTTCCCCGGATGAGGGTCCTCAACCAAAGAGGAAGAATATGAGGACTAGGCTACCGTCTCGGTCAGCCAAGCCCTTTAGACAGCAACAGCAACTGCAATTGCCATTGCCTCCAGTGCCCCAGATGGTGGCACAAACCCCGACTACTTTTCAGTGGGTACCCCAGGCTGTGCCAGGTCAGTCATCCACATTCACCCCAATGTTCGAAGGACAGTCTTCTTCCTTTCGTGCAAAACCCAGAGGAGCAGCCAGAGGCTCGTCTAGGCGCCCCTCAAGGGGAAGGGGATTCAGAGGTGGTCGTGGTCAGGGAGGCAAGACCTCAGGATGGCAGTCCAAGTGAAACGATACCGGTAGGAGGGAGACTGATGAAATTTTGGGATTGCTGGACTTTCGATCCCTGGGCCCAAAGCCTACTCAAGAATGGACTGGGCTGGAGCTGGTACAGCACTCCACCCCCGTGCCTTCGGTTTTTCCAACACTCCACCCCCGTTCTGGAGGAGTACGTTCAAGAACTGTTGGAGAAAAAGGTGATCCGAAAGGTGAAGTCCATCAAATTCCAAGGGAGGCTGTTTTTTGTTCCCAAGAAAGACTCGGAAAAGCTCAGAGTCATTCTGGACTTGTCGCCACTCAACAAGTTCATAGTGAATTGCAAATTCAAGATGCTAACACTGCAACACATAAGGACCTTACTGCCCAAGAGGGCATACTCAGTCTCTATAGACTTGTCAGACGCCTATTGGCACATTCCAATCAGCCGTTGACTCTCCCCCTACCTAGGGTTCAGGCTACAACGGAGACTATACGCCTTCAGAGCCATGCCATTCGGGCTAAACATAGCCC
Organism: Palaemon carinicauda; assembly: GCF_036898095.1. Taxonomy (NCBI): domain Eukaryota; kingdom Metazoa; phylum Arthropoda; class Malacostraca; order Decapoda; family Palaemonidae; genus Palaemon; species Palaemon carinicauda. The sequence goes on along the minus strand of NC_090741.1, from coordinate 91,728,473 downwards.
CAAGGATTTTCACGAAGTTTGCGAGCGCAGCTCTCAAACAATTACTCCTAAAGGGAATTCAGGTAGTAGCCTACCTGGACGACTGGCTGGTGTGGGCAGCATCCGAGACCGAATGCTTGCAAGCTTCCAGTCAGGTGATCCAGTTCCTAGAGTACCTAGGCTTCAAGATCAACAAAAAAAAGTCTCGACTTTCTCCATCCCAAAGGTTCCAGTGGCTGGGAATCCACTGGGACCTTTTGTCACACAGTTTCTCCATCCCGACGAAGACAAGGAAGGAGATAGCGGGCTCTGTCAAGAGACTTCTAGATTCCGAAAGGATATCAAGAAGCGAACAGGAGAGGGTACTAGGCTCTCTCCAGTTTGCTTCAGTGACAGACCCAGTGCTAAGAGCACAGCTAAAGGATGCAACCGGAGTTTGGAGAAGGTATGCATCAAACGCGCGAAGAGATCTGAGAAGACCAGTGCCGCCTCGGCTACGTACTCTTCTCAGGCCTTGGTCCCAAGCCAGACATCTAAAGAAGTCGGTTCTTCTTCAGCCACCTCCCCCGTCGATAACGATTCACTCAGACGCCTCAAAGGAGGGATGGGGAGGTCACTCTCATCGGAAAAAAGTCCAGGGGACTTGGTCCAAGCTATTCAGGACCTTTCATATAAACTTTCTAAAAGCTATGGCAGTGCTCCTTACCTTAAAGAAAGTCTCCCCGCGTCACTCGATCCACATAAGATTGGTGATGGACAGCGAGGTGGTTGTGAGATGCTTGAATCGACAAGGGTCGAGGTCACCACCACTCAACCAAGTGATGTTAGCCATTTTCCGATTGGCAGAAAAGAAGAAGTGGTACCTGTCGGCAGTTCACCTTCAAGGAGTCCGCAATGTGACAGCGGACGCTCTATCCAGGTTCACACCGATAGAGTCGGAATGGTCCTTAGACGCAGGATCATTCTCCTTCATTCTGAATCAAGTCCCAGAACTGCAGATAGACCTCTTTGCGACGAAAGACAACCAAAAGTTGCCCCTGTACGTGTCCCCGTACGAGGACCCCTTAGCGGAAGCAGTGGACGCGATGTCCCTCGACTGAAACAGATTGTCCAGGATTTATCTGTTCCCTCCTCACAACCTTCTGTTGAGGGTCCTCAACAAACTGAGATCCTTCAAGGGGGTAGCGGCAATAGTGGCCCACAAGTGGCCAAACAGTATGTGGTTCCCCTTGGCGTTGGAACTACAGATGAAGTTTGTGCCGCTACCACATCCAGTTCTGACCCAGCGAGTCCAGAAGTCGACTGTCTGCGCTTCCTTACAGAAAACCCGGACCCTGCAGCTCATGATTTTCTCGCCCTTGCGGTGAGAAAGCGTTTCGGGATTTCGAAAGCCAGCATAGACTTCCTAGAAGAATATAAGTGCAAATCGACTAGAAGGCAATATGAGTCATCTTGGAGAAAATGGGTGGCCTTTTTAAAGGCAAAGAATCCACAGGAGATCTCAACAGACTTCTGCTTATCTTTCTTCATCCACCTCCATGGCCAAGGGTTGGCAGCTAACACGATTTCAGTGTGTAAATCTGCTTGGATGAGACCCATTTTATTTGCCTTCCAGATCGACCTAGGTAACGAGATCTTTGATAAAGTTCCGAAAGCTTGCGCTAGGCTCAGACCTTCAGCACCTCCAAAGCCCATCTCATGGTCTTTAGACAAAGTTATTCATTTCGCCTCCCTGTTGAGCAATGAAGAATGTGCGTTAAAGGATTTGACGCAAAAAGTTATTTTCCTATTTGCACTCGCGTCCGGGGCCAGGGTTAGTGAGATCGTAGCCCTCTCAAGAGAGGCAGGTCGTGTTCAGTTCCTGGATGGGGGGGATCTGAACCTGTTTCCGGATCCTACGTTTCTCGCCAAGAATGTGTTACCAACCAACAGGTGGGGTCCCTGGAGAATCTGCCCTCTGAAAGAAGATGCATCTCTATGTCCAGTAGAATGCCTAAAGGTCTATCTTCGTAGAACTTCAGACTTCAAGGGTGGTCAACTATTCAGGGGAGAAACATCAGGCTCATATTTATCTCTGAATCAACTCAGAGCGAAAATCACATATTTTATTCGCAGAGCGGATCCTGACAGTACACCCGCAGGTCACGATCCGAGGAAAGTTGCCTCATCCCTAAATTTCTTTAATTGTATGGATTTTGAACATCTCCGTTCATACACGGGCTGGAAGTCTTCCAGGGTGTTCTTTCGCCACTATGCGAAGCAAGTAGAGGAACTTAAGAGATCTGTGGTAGCAGTGGGTCGTGTAGTTAACCCTACTGTTTAACTCTGCGAGGAACAGTGGTCTTAATTGGGACGATTAAGTCCAGGGTGAGTGTGTAGATACATATTGTACTACAAACTAAAGGAGGGCACCAAGTGCCTACATAGACTGTTCCTTCCTTCAAAGGTGAACCTAGCATAAGTACAGACATGTGTGCCGAGCGTTTCTAACGCTAATGTGATTGATTTGTAATACAGACTTTTATGGCTTGATACCTCGGTATCTTATTAAGTGGCGTTTAATGGTTTTTCTTTCAGATAAACAAGTTCTGTTTACTATCATACTTATGCTTAAAGTTTTGGGTTATCCTCTTTTATATATATATATATATATATATATATATATATATATATATATATATATATATATATATATATATATATATATATATATATATATATATATATATATATATATATATATATATATATATATATATATATATATATATATATATATATATATTTGTTGTTAACCTCTCTGTTTATTGTCTGTCAATAAACTTGCTCTTGAGAACCTTGCGTCTCTTTCACCTGTGTCAATTTATTGGTATAATTGAGCATTTAATTCTATGTATCTTATCTGGGATAATTCTGATAGAATTGTTCTGTTATGCAAGCTATGTTGCATTGGTTTATGTAAGTCCCCTAACGGGAGGACTCTGTCCCATAAAGGGACGAGGGCGGTTTTATTAGTTTCTTCCAATGCGGATATAAACCTTTGTCCAATACAAGTATTGTGCGGATTACTGGTCAATATATATTGACGCAGTGGTTCTATACAAACTATGCTTTACTTAATATAGGGCGAGACCACTATATTAGCTTGCCTGGTATTCATACATAGGTATATGTACTCTTCGAGACTTTTCCAGTCTAGTAGGACTCTTCCCTGTAGGGGGCAGGAAGCTCTAACATAGTTTATAGTTAGTTGAAAAGATGTATAACGGTAACATCTTAGGTCTCTATGTCTAGTCGACCGGGAAAAAATTACCTCCGGGGAGTACGGCACGTTCTGAGAATCCACAGATACAATAATGCTCTGGTACACTTCCATCAGCAGGACATGGCTTGAGCCCAAAAAACGGATTTTGAGCGAAGCGAAAAATCTATTTTTGGGTGAGATGGCCATGTCGTCCTGATGGACCCGCCCTTGCCTTTCTAAGAAAGGGCTGTAGGACCCCTCCCTACATACAGTATATGTAGCACCTCGTGTACGCTACAAGGAATACAGATGGCGCCAGGATTGGCGCCAGGCACGCATACGAATAGGAGGATAGGGAAGCATTGGGAGCGGCTACCCTTTTTCTTTCCCGAATTCGTATCTCGCCAATCACCTCCTACGAGACGAAATCTCTGTCCAGGATGTAGATTACCATGTGGCGTGTCTAGAATACGTCCTCTGATATGTCGCGATATCCCTTTCACGAGGGATACTCGCTCCAGGAGTTAGAATTCTGGTACCTTAACGTAAATTCTCTGGGAATATCGCCGTAGTTGTAATATACCCTAGGAAGCTACCCTATAGGAACTTCCATCAGGACGACAAGGCCATCTCACCCAAAAATAGATTTTTCGCTTCGCTCAAAATCCGTTTATTGTTTGTTGTGAGAAAGACTGTTGGTATAAATGAGGTGGTTTGTTTATGTTTTAGTTAGGTTACGGCAGTGGTGAATGCCTTGTGTTAATGCTTATTTTGATTTTGACTGCAGCTAGAGGCTGGTGTGAATGCTGGATTATATTTTATATCATTTTTCGACCAGCGTGGAAATGTTTATTTATTTGAAAAGTAAGTACAGTTTTGTTTATATTTGCTTGTCGTGATTGTGAATGATAGGAAAAACTTATTATTTATATTTGATTATAGTGCGATAGTTTAGTTAGCTAGAAGTGTTCTTAAGTGTTTTTTTTTTTTTTTTTTGGAAGGCCGTGATTCCTCCTTGGAATAACTTACTCCTTTAAGAGACATTTTTTTTGTTGAATTCACTGTTGATGACATGGCCTGGAACTGATCATATTTAGACTGCTTTTTGGATTGACGATTGTTGATGACCTGACCTATTTATAAAGATTGTGTGTGATGATGATGACGATGATGATGATGATGATGATGATGATGATACTGACACCTGTGACTCAAGGAGTTGAGGCCGTTATGCAAATTAAAAGAGACTCCTGTTTGCCATATAGTGGTAGTTTGCCTATAAGAGACTGTAGGCCTTTGTGTGGACGAAGGTGTTCCCTCAGAAAAAATATAAAATATTTCTGTTTATGTTTGTGGTTGTGGTAAATTTAAGTTAAGTTTTGTTAGTGTTTATTTTTAAGTTTTATTTAATTTGAGGGATTATTTGATTGTGGATGGTTTTGGTTTAAGCTTTTAGTATTAAGAAATATAGTATTAATGTTATGTTTTGTTTATTTTGTCCTTTTGTCTAAGAGTCTGGTTTTAGATAACGTAAGGGGAAAGTTTGTTTTGTGGAGACAATTGTCTATTAGAGTGATCAAGGGTGTGGGGGTTGTTTTGCAACATCCCGCCACATTATCAGGTGCCTATGAACCCAGAAGACATCCCCAAGACCGCCATCACCACTCCATTTGGTACATTTACCTTCAATTACTCGTGTTTTGGCCTTCGTAATGCTGGGGCCACGTTTCAATGTCTCATGGATGGTATCTTAGGGAACCTCCCTTTCTGTGTATGTTATGTGGACGACATACATGTGTTCTCCTCAAAAGAGGAACACCTCCGTCACCTGCGCATCGTGCTCAACCGCCTGAAACAAACCGGCCTTGTATTTCAGTACGACAAGGTTACCTTTGCCGCCAAATGAAGTGTCGTTCTTAGGCCAATGCATCACTCCTGAAGAAGTCCATCCCCTCCTTGAGAAGGTAGCAGCAGTTCAGAACTTCCCCGCGCTCTCGACCGTCAAAGCTCTGAAGGAAATCTTGGGCATGATCAACTATTATCATCGTTTTCTGCCAGCCATTGCCGCCACTCTTGCTCCCCTCTACGCCTCCCTAAAGTGCAAGCCAAAGAACCTGAAGTGGGGTCCCCTTCAAGAATCGGCCTTCTGCAATGCAAAGAAGTCCCTATCAACTGCTGCGGCTCTCACTTTTCCTATCCCACATACCCCTCTCCTTCTCTTCACCGATGCCAGCAACATCGCTATTGGTGCAGTACTCAAACAGGTGGTCAACAGCTCGCCACGCCCATTGGCCTTCTTCAGCAGAAAACTGTACAAGACAGAATCGGGTTATACTACCTTCGATCGCGAATTGCTGGCGGTGCACTTGGCTGTCCATCACTTTCGCCATTTTTTAGAAGGTATGCCCTTCATCATTCGCACAGACCACATGCTTCTGGTGCACTCCTTCACTTGACAGTCTGACGCGTGGTCCGCCTGGCAACACCGACATCTCTCCACCGTGGCCGAATACAATTGCCCCCTTCAATATGTCCCTGGGAAAATGAATCCCGTTGCCAATGCCCTGTCAAGAAACACGTTGGCGGCTGTTCAACTTGGATTGGTTTACTATGCCCTGAATGAAACCCAACAACAGGATCCAGAGTATCAAGGATGTAGGACATCCTGCACGTCCCTCCGTTGGGAAGACTTCCCCCTCGAAGACTCCAACACCACCCTCTTCTGTGACATCAGTACTGGTAGACCGCAACCTAGGATTCCTGCTCTCATGCGTCGGCAGATGTTTGATTTCATTCACGGCCTTTCTCATCCCTCGTGCCGTTCTACTGCACAGCTGCTGAAGGCGAAGTTCATTTGGCAGGGCATTTTTAAAGATGCTAAAGATTGGGTCCGCGCCTGTACTTCTTGCCAAACTTCCAAAAAACATTGACACACGGATTGTGGGGTGGGCACCTTTCCTCAACCTCAGCGTCGGTTCGCACACTTTCACGTCGACGTTGTAGGCCCCCTACCCACATCACAAGGATATCGTTACCTGTTTGCCATCATCGACCGCTCCACTCGTTGGCCTGAAGCCATTCCCATGGAAACTGCAACGTCCTCCTCATGTACATCTGCCTTACTCTCAGGATGGATTGTAAGATTTGGTATCCCTGAGCATATTACTTCTGACAGGGGTACCACTTTCACCTCTCAATTGTGGATATCATTAGCGAATCTCCTGGGCATCACCCAACATCAGACAACGTCTTACAACCCCGCTACCAATGGAATGGTTGAACGCTCTTCTGGCACCATCAAAGCAGCTTGGATGTCCCGCTGCAAGGATTCCAACTGGTTTATTCAACTTCCCTTGGTCCTCCTGGGACTAAGGACCACTCCTAAAGACACCCTCGACGTCTCAGCAGCTAAAATGGTGTATGGCGACCCGTTGGTCGTCCGTGCCAAATTTTTTCCTTCTACAATCTCCACCGACGATCTCCAGTGCATACATCACGTCGTGGGAAAATTTACTCCATGCCGCCAGACTTACAAGCCCCAAGCGGAGCATCACATACCAACAGACTTGCACTCTGCCACGCACATCTTCCTGCACAACGACACTTTCAAGCCACCGCTAACGCCCCTTACACGGGCCCTTTCCTTGTGATCTGACGTAGTCCGAAAGGATTCCTACTAAACATTCGTGGCGTAGAGGACTAGGTCTCCATTGATCGTCTAAATCCTGTTTATCTCCTGCCAGATGACTCGCCTAAAGATCGCCTCTCTAGATCATGGCTTCCTATTTAACATGTACAGTATGTAATTTTTAGGGGGGGGGAACCATGTACCAACCGTGTGTCACACGATCGTACATAGTTCATTTTGTGTATATATTATGCATGTATCTTCGCTCTTCCCTCACACTAAAAAGAACCAGAATAAACATGTCTGCGTTTCTCAACTGTAACAGTGTCTGATTTGGAACATGAAATTTCTTGTTACTTTCAGCTTTTGTATATAAAGGAGACTGTTCTATACTAAACTTACTTAGTTGCTTTCATACTGTCTTTAAGTCACAACCATCTCTCGGCCTGTCACACTACCATTCATATCAAATAATTGAAAATCCTATTCTGGAATACTAACAGTTATGTGGATCAGGATATGATGAAGGACACCAAAAGTGCTATACCTCCATGGATATATGATAATATGTCTCGAAGGTAGGAAACTGCCCTCTGTTGCCCAAGAATTGGGTATACTTGTTTAACACGTGATAATTGCTTGCTTCCTTTAACTGGTAGGGATTTACTGACTGAGTGTTCCAGACGTGGGGATCTCAGACAACAATTATTTATAAACTTTGTGCTGAGGATGGCAGGTGTATCCTCAAAAAGGATTCTTGGAGAAGTTGTGTATGATACCAGTGATATTTTTAAGTTCATATTGGAAGCTAACTCTTACTTAAAAGGTATATAAAGACATAAATATTTTATGAATGGTATTTTTTTTTTTTAAATTGTTATTTTTAGTTACCAATTCTCAATTAATCATACTTCAATCGACATCAATGACCATTGATGCAATGATTCTAGATAATTACCAATGATTCAATCATTCTCATGTATAGCAACTCCAGGTTACAAAGAAAAGTGCATTTGACAGAATGTTAAAGAGATATTTTGTTGAATATTCCATTTTACTTTTATTTTAATATCAATAATTATTTTAATCAGCAAACTTTAAAAG
>NC_090741.1:91708018-91713018 GCF_036898095.1 Palaemon carinicauda | reverse complement strand
GGCTGTCCAGATCTTATCCAATCCAGTCCGTGCCCTGGCGACTGCCTGAACATTTCCCCCTCTCTTATTCGTGATGAATCATTATTGGAAGCTCTTTCCCAAAGTGTGAAACTAAGAGTGGGAAAGTGGAGGCCCTGTCAAGCACTCAGGGGTGAAGGGATGATGTCCGAAAAGAGACAAGCGAGGCTACTGGAAGGACACAGAGGAGCTGGATTTGGAGGTGAAAGAGCAGGCAAGAGAACTAGAGCAGAATTGCCAGAGGCTTGGGTACCTCCAAAGAGGGGTCTTCTGGGTCTCTCGTTCAAAAAAGACTGGGGTCAGAGTTATAATTCGATTCTTGGACCAAGCCCCATAGAGTACGAGGATTCATCCAACTTCATTCAGGGGCACTTTTAGAGTAAGAATGTCGATACTCTGATGGCGGAAGAAATTATCATTAAAATAAGAACCGTAGAAAATACATTAAAAATCAATGCCCATGAGGTCGCAATTACCTTTTACATTAGATGTTGAAAAGAGGGTATTATCCTTAATTTGAAAGGAATAAATAAAACCTGCGATTTGATTAATATACTTTTCCAAATTCCTTTTTATTCGTTGTTCAACAGGTTACAGAATGAATGTGTAGCCCTGAAATTACGTTACCTTAGACGGAATTTTTTTTTTCAAAATTATTTCCCATTCAAGATACAAATATTGAGTAAAAGGATCTCCAAAGAATATTTAAAAAGACAAGTTGGGGGATGTTGTGACTATTACAAGTTCTTTAACTTTCTGCATGTATTTTTGGCACACCTTTAAATATTAAGAAGTAAATTATACCGAAATAAATTCCAGATGATATATTTTTTTTTTTTTTTTTTGAGATTGTTTGCAAATTTTTCAAATTGATAACTATTTCAAGAAAAACGTTGATACTACAACGCTTCTTTTGATATATAAATGGAATGGATAAACAGAGTTTTCCGAGGGTAATCCGAGTGCAAGAGTATGTAAACTAAAATATTTTTTCTGACTTAGATTGTCTATTTTTACCACCAACAAGTAGATTAGGGTTTTAATTCAATTTGTTTATCTATGTGCTAGAAGAACTACTCAAATGACTACTTGTGTATTTTTATAAGAACTTTGGCATAAATGGGTCTTGTAAATGACAATTGGTCATTAAATTTAGAAGGCCTGATCTGATATAGGTTCCTTTTAGCAGAAATGTTGGGTAGATTTGTAGCTCCTGCACTTCCTTTTTTTATGTTTCGCTATTAACGCAGAGTAATATTAATATCAAGATTCATCTGTTTATTGGAAGGTAATTATTCTTTTTCTTTGTTTTTTGAAAAGGTTTTGCATCTCCGTCTTAGAGTTCCGGGCCATGAGGCATCGGACCTGCATCGTGAACCGGGACTGTCTGGTTACCCAGTGGTCCAGTTGGGAAACTATAGTCCCAGGTTGCATCGCTCCAAATGGACTGGTAAGAACCCATAGAATATTTTGTCCTTGGAAGGAATTCTATTTATTTAATAAAATTAATCCTGTACACGCAGACACACAAACAAATACAAATGAAACACTACTCTTTGCAATCTGTTGGTTAAATTTATTATGATAATGGTCATATGCGATCTACCAGCTCCCAACTTAAAAGAGATGGCCTCATGATTAGCGTGCTCAAAAGCAGCACTTAACTCGAGTCAAATCGTATGCACTTCATGACCAGATAATTATAAGTACTTAGTAAAAAAAAACATACACCAGACTTGTGATCAATTGCTTATGAATTCAGACCCTTTACAAACAATTTTCAAAACCATTAAACAATACAAAATGAATAAAAAATTACGAGTAATCATTATAACTACCACTACAATAATCATATCTATGTAAACAAGAAACAGATCTAATTCTACAACACATATAGAATACTCCCCATGTTACAAGCTTGTAAAAATATATACAGACTCTAAGTAATCAGTGATTAATTACTCAAAAAATCAATATAAATTGGTCTACACCTTCCCTAAGCATCATGGTTACGTAAAGGACTATCTATATCGAGATTAGAAACCACTAATATAATATATATACCATCAGGGCAAAAATACTATAATATGTTACATTTTCTTCTAAATACTTGTATACCTCAATCAGTTCCATTTTTCCACCATAGATTATCATCTTTTAAAGCACCATATACCTATATTCTAAACACCTTTATAACCTTAATTTTTACTATTATTTATTTTCAATTGTCAATGTACTTTCCTCTTAAACACTTTTGGTAATTTTGGCAGCTTCTCTTTTACTGGCTGAATTTGCACAGCATTATCTAAAAATATCACCTGGAGACGGCCAGGTGGCCGTCTCCAGGGGTTCTCTTAATAATGCCTTGGCCTCCCACTGGTTAGGGTCAAGTCACAGAATTGGTTGGTCAAAGACGGAAAAAGTAATCCATGTAAATGACTATTTCCAAAGGAATATTGTTGAATCATTTTTAATCTCCTGTACTCAAGGTAAAAATTTGAATCTAAGTCCAGGTCTGTTTTCCGTTAATCCAGTATTATCCTTTTATCTAAAATCTGACTTCTCCGGAATTATTAAGAAACTGACAGCTGTTGGATCCCCTTCTGCTGTATAAATACGATGTCTTTGTATATGTATTCTCATTGCTGAGTTTGATAATGTCCTGAGTGGATGAAAGTACTAACTCCAATCAAGTCTTTTTCATTTTTCCTTTCGTGGCTATAATACATATATATATATATATATATATATATATATATATATATATATATATATATATATATATATATATATATATATATATATTATATATATATGTATGTATATATATATATATATATATATATATATATATATATATATATATATATATATATATATATATATATATATATATATATATATATATATATATATATATATATATATATATATATATTCATAAATGGTAAGGAATCAATGCATGTAAGTAATAATTCAGGTTTCTAAAGCAAGAAACTCTACAGTAATGATAATGAAGCATAATTATAAAAAAAATGACTAGGCGATATTTACACTGACATTTAAATCAGCTAAATTACGAGCAAATGTTCGCTCAAAAATAATTACGCTTATTTCTTATAAATTACACGTCAGAATTTTATCATGTTATCCAATAATTTTCCTCATCCCGATTATGAACTCGCTAATATGAGAATAATGGTCCATAAACCTGCCAGAGTATTTTTTTAGAATCGCTAATCATTTTAGTGAGTTTTTCAAACACTAATTGTTATTCGATTTAAAGAAAAAAATATTAAGACAAATTAATTATACGCATTCTTTTTATATGCGCAAGTAAAATAAAATTGAGTCGTTTCTCGATACATTTTTGTATCAAAATGATTAATGCAATTATGTAAGAGGTTTTTCATGAATGGTTATGAATTTAATAATAAGACTACAGTATACTACATATGAAGCAAATGAAAAGTTTCAGAGCGCAAGGTGAATAGTAATAATAATGATAATAATAATTATAAAAATAATGATAATAACATTTGTAAAGAATACTTTCAAAGGGGCGTGCTATTGAATTCCATTGTTTACTCAATAATAATAATAATAATAATAATAATAATAATAATAATAATAATAATAATAATAATAATAATAATAATAATAATAATACATTAACCGATTAAAAAAAAAAAAAAAACAGAAATATAATTTCGCTACTAAACATAACCACCATTATTCCCTGGAGGACACAAATTCTTTGTTTAGCGCCAAAGTAATAAAATATGCCAGTATAACGAAAGTAAGGTCATCCTTTTCGTTTTTATGCAACACTTTACATTCGAATTTATTATAGCCGTAAAAAGGCTGGCTCAACTTTGTTTTAAAAGTAAAAGGAAGGAGAACCTAATATCCTTAACCCAGAAACAATGATGTTATAAATATTCTGGAGGCGATGAAATGGACAAAATCTTTCCATTTTACGGTCTTCATAATGTTTACTGTAATGGTTGAGTATTTTGAGTTCTACGATGCGTTTATGAATGTTGGTTTTTAAGTATGTGTTTTCCTACCAAAAAAAAAAAAATACAATTATAATGTCAGTTATTGCTCAAATGGTAAAATACGTAATATTCGACAATGAATAATAGGATTACTTCCTTCTCGCAATAATAACGTTAAATCTCATTGAGATGTACTATACTACTTTAATGTTGTTAAATTATTAAAAAGAAAAAAATCATTACAGAAAAATTAATTCTATAGTAAAATATATGTATCATAAATACCACATATCAAAAGATTTCCGAATCAAAAAATAATAAATATGCGAAAATGCCCAAAGTTGATAACTAAACATGCCTAAAAAGAAGATTTTTGATTATATAAATTTGCAATGCTGTACCAATTTCTGTCTGATATTATTTGATAGGTTTAGACGACTTTAGTCATAAATTTTTTTGGACATCTCAAAAATTCCTCTTTATTTTACCAAGCACCTAGGTTTTCATCCCCCCAATTCCGTATTCTTTCCTCAAGCACTAGTGTTTCCATACCCAAATTCCTTCATTCTTTCAATAAGTACCATTGTTTTCATCCCAAAATTCCTCATTCTTTCAATAAGTACCAGTGTTTTCATCCCCAGAATCATTCATTTTTACACCAAGTGACTTTTTTCATCCCAAAATTCCTCATTCTTACACCAAGAGACCCTGTTTTCATCTGAAATTCCTCATTCTTACACCAAGTGACATTATTCATCGCCATATTCCTCATTCTTACACCAATGACACTATTTTCATCTCCAAATTCCTCATTCATCCACCAAGTACCAGCGTTTTCATTTTCAAACTTCACATTCTTTCACCAAGTACCAGTGTTTTCATCTTTAAACTCCCCATTCTTTCACCAGGTACCAGTGTTTTCATTCCCAAATTTTTTCAGTTTTTATCACGGTACCTATGTTATCAACCCCAATTCCTCGT
>NC_090741.1:91682741-91700018 GCF_036898095.1 Palaemon carinicauda | reverse complement strand
TGAAATTCGTTGGAGGTTTTCTATGAGAGAGAGAGAGAGAGAGAGAGGAGGAAAGAGAAGAGAGAGAGAGAGAGAGAGAGAGAGAGAGAGAGAGAGAGGGAGAGAGAGAGAGAGAGAGAATATGGGAACCTAATGTGAGGGTAAGAAAATATAAGATTTAAAACGCTTTTAATTAAAGTCAGCTTGAGAGAGAGAGAGAGAGAGAGAGAGAGAGAGAGAGAGAGAGAGAGTATTTAATGTGATGTTAGGAAAGATGTAATATGAAACGGTTTTTAATTCAAGTCACCTCGAGAATAGTTAAATTCTTGAGAGAGAGAGAGAGAGAGAGAGAGAGAAGAGAGAGAGAGAACATATTTATTATGAACGTAGGAAAAAATGAAATATAAAATGGTTTCAATTCAAGTCACCTCGAGAATAGTTAAATTCTTGAGAGCCTTATTGCCTTATTGCCTTATTTTTTGTTTGGGTTCCCCCAGGTCCCCTCAGTGTGAGGCACCTCGTATATCCACCAGAGAGTTGCTGATGCATCTTCCGGTGTATTTTGCATCTTCCAGTCTTGGATGGTCTTGGATGCATCTTAGGTATTTATCGATCTGATTCTTGAACACATCTACGCTCACTCCTGATATGTTTCTTAGATGAGCTGGCAGCACATTAAATAGTCACTGCATTATCGATGCTGGTGCGTAGTGGATTAATGTCCTGTGCGCCTTTCTCAGTTTACCTGGAATGCTTTTTAGCACTATTAATATACCTCGGCTTGCTCTTTCTGATATTTTAAGCTCCATGATGTTTTCAGCAATTCCTTCTATTTGCTTCCATGCTTGTATTATTATGTAGCGTTCTCTTCTCCTTTCTAGACTGTATAGTTTTAAAAATTTCAGTCTTTCCCAGTAGTCAAGGTCTTTAAATTCTTCTATTCTAGCAGTATAGGACCTTTGTACACTCTCTATTTGCGCAATATCCTTTTGGTAGTGTGGGTACCATATCACATTGCAGTACTCGAGTGTACTACGCACATAAGTTTTGTAAAGCATTATCATGTGTTCAGCTTTTCTTGTTTTAAAGTGTCTGAATAACATTCCCACTTTTGCTTTACATTTAGCCAACAGTGTTGCTATTTGGTCGTTGCATAACATATTCCTATTTAAAATTACACCAAGGTCTTTAATTGCTTCCTTGTTTGTGATTGTCTCATTATTAGGTCCCTTGTATGCATACACCATTCCTTCTCTGTTTCCATAATTTATTGATTCGAATTTATCGGAGTTAAATACCATCCTATTTAATCTCCGCCCATTCATATATTTTGTTCAGATCTCTTTGTATTGAGTTCCTATCTTCATCACAAGTAATTTCTCTACTTATTCTTGTGTCATCGGCGAAACTTCTCACTACGGAGTTTTTAACATCCCAGTCTATGTCTGAGATCATAATAACAAATAGCAGTGCAGCTAATACCGTACCTTGCGGCACACCAGATATTACCTGGGCTTCATCTGATTTCTCGTCATTTGCAACCACTATCTGTTTTCTGTTTTGCAGGAATTCTTTTACCCATTTTCCTATCTTTCCCACAATATTATGCTTTCTCATTTTTTTCTCCAATATGTTATGGTCTACCTTGTCAAAGGCTTTTGCAAAATCTAGATAGATCACATCTGTGTCTTTTTCATTTATCATATTATTGTATATGTTTTCATAGTGTGCTATCAGTTGGGTCTGTGTACTTTTTCCAGGTACGAAACCGTGTTGACCCATATTAAACAAATTATTTTTGACCAAATGGTTCATTATTTTCTTTTTATTACCCTCTCATACACTTTCATAATATGTGATGTTAGACTAACAGGTCTATAATTGCTTGCCTCTAGTCTTGATCCACTTTTGAAGATAGGGGTTACATAAGCTAATTTATGTTTAACATATATCTCGCTCATATCTATACTCTGTATCAGCAGTATTGCAAGCGGCTCGCGATAGTGTTTGCAGTTTTTTTTTAACAAAATCGCTGGAACTCCATCTGGTCCGGCTGCCAATCCATTTTTAATTTCGTTTATAGCCGTGACAATATCTGCTTCATTAATATCTATATCCGTTAGATATTCGACATTTTCTTCTCTCATTTCTGTTTCATTATTCTCATCGCAATTCTTGCGTGAACTCACTCTTATATTTTTCTGCTAAATGTTGCATATTTCCCTTTTTTTCATTCGTTAGCCGTCCTTCAATTCTTAGAGGGCCTATTTCTATTCTCCTTTTATTCATCTTTTTTGCATAGGAGTAAAGTACTTTGGGGTTTCTTTTTATATTTTGAAGTGTCCTTTCTTCTAAGTCCCTTTTTTCATTTTCTTTCGACTGTATAATCTTTGTTTCTGCATTTTCTATCTTACATTTTATTTCTCTCATTTTCCACACATTTTTTTCTTTTGCAAGATTTTTCTTCCACTTTCTAATTTTCTGAAATAAGATCCTTCTGTCTCTTGGTATGCACGTCTTTTGTTTATTGTTTTTTTTCGGTACATATTTTTCAACAATTTTCTCCAGTATTTTGTACAGTATGTCCGTATTTACCTGTATATTATCACTTATAAATAAATTTTTCCATTCTTTATTCAGTTCTTCATTTATTTCTGACCATTTTATATTCTTACTGTAAAAGTTATATTTTCCATATCCTTCCCAAAGTTTTGTGCTTTTATTAATTCTGTGATCACTTGCTTTGGAATGAACTATCAATTCTATGATATTGTGGTCTGAAATTCCCGTGTTATACACTATTATTTCTTTAACATAATTCACCTCATTCACAAATACTAGATCTAGGACATTTTCCTTTCTTGTTGGAATGTGGTTTATTTGTTGCATATTATGTTCTAATAGCATATCTTGAAGCTTTTCAAATTGCCTCTTATCATCTGCGCTACTATTACTCTCTTTTTTATATGTATACATACAACCACTTTCTTCTATCCGTTCTTTCCAATCCACGAAAGGAAAGTTAAAATCTCCGGATAGGAGTATATTCCAGTCTTTATGGTTTCTACATATATCATCTATTTTTTCTATTATTATGTCAAACTCCTTAGTATTTGGGGGTCTGTAAACTACAATATTCACTAGTTTTTCAAATTCAAATTCTACCGCAATCAATTCACATTCAGTTTTGCTGTATTTTTCACAGACTTTTCCTTGATTTATGTCTCTTCCATATATTGCGGTTCCCCCTTGATTCCTATTTTTTCTGTCTGATCTATATGTTTGGAAACCCTTTATCTGGTCATCACTGCCAGTCTCTTGGGAATACCATGTTTCACTTATATTTGATATATCTATTTTTTCAATTTGGGTTAGTTCTTCTAGGAACTCTATTTTCCTTTTAGAGTTACTCGTGACTAAACCCTGTGCATTCATTACTATTATGGTTTGTGTTTCATTTCCATTATTTAATATTGGTAATAATATGGATTCTCCCATGCTTCCTTCCTGTTCTGATATGATGTTCTTTTCTTCATTTCTCGGAATTCTGCCATTAAAAAATCCAACTTTTCCATAATATTTGTTCTTTCGCCTTCATACTTATTTTTGTGTGTAAACCTGCAATTATCCCCATATCTGCACCAACCCCTGGCATTATATATGCATTCTTTGTAGTTGGGCTCTATTTGTGGAGCTTTAGGTTGAAAGGCATTTTTTGATGCATAGTGCGGTATATATGCGGTCTGCTTTTTTGTTTCTTTTTTTGTTTCATTTTCGTTTTTCTTTTCAGTTTGCTGAGTTTTCTTACTCTCATTCATAGTTGCAGGATGCATATATCGACATTTTTTGTTGAAACTGCATCCTTTTCCTTCTTTTAGGGTTTTGCATATTTTTGGATGGAGATCTCTGCATTCGTCTCCATATCCGTCTAAATACGCATATTTACCATATATTTCATAATTATGGCATATCATTGTATGCTTGTAGTAGCATCTTTCGCCAAATTTGCAATTCCCTCTTTTCAGCCTATTACAGACTATATCTTTCTTTTCTTTTTTTCTTGTTCTTGCTCTTCCCTAAAAGTATGTAGGTCCGGGTAGAGTCTCTTGGGTCTATTATTTGTTTCCATCTGATAATTTATTTCTTCATAAGTATGTTGTTGGATGGCATCATAAGTTATATCAATGATTTCCTCTGCATCCTTACAGAGAGAGAGAGAGAGAGAGAGAGAGAGAGAGAGAGAGAGAGAGAGAGAGACTCAAGTTATTGACATTTAGAGAATAAAAATGAGAAATTGTTTAATTCAAATGAACTTGACTGCACGTATTAGCATTTTTGCGAACACGCACAAAGACAGAGAGAGAGAGAGAGAAGAAGAGAGTTTATTCAAGAGGTATGCACAGGAATAACTCCTCCCGGGAAATATTAGTGAAGTCAGATGCAAATGTGGCAGAAGAAATAATAAAGGAACAGCGGCCTCAATGTTGAATATAAAGAGGTATTAAAACGCCAAGCAGACGTACACACAAGGAGATAAACATTGTAGTAAAATAAATATTAGAGGTTCTTCTAAGTTCATGATAATGTTTAGTGATATCGTATCCTATCTAATAATTAAGAAAACTATTAGTTCGTTTTTCTAGTAATAGCTGGATCAAGAGGTAAATGTAGATATTATTTTAGAAAGATATTAGTATTTCAGAAATAGTTTGAATTTTTAAGATGAAACTGATACAAAAGAAAATGAAAATTTTTTCTTGAATGCATGAATGCTCTCTCTCTCTCTCTCTCTCTCTCTCTCTCTCTCTCTCTCTCCCTCTCTCTCTCTCTATCTCTCTCTCTCTCTCTCTCTCTCTCTCTCTCTCTCTCTCTCTCCTAACTGTAAGTATCGTTCAACTTTGATATAACTTGCAAATAGGGTCACCGCAAAACTCTGCATTATGTGTCATCTTTTCTGCATTGCGCTTTCCGTTCAATGCATAAAAGAGAGAGAGAGAGAGAGAGAGAGAGAGAGAGAGAGAGAGAGAGAGAGAGGATTGTATAGCTGCTTGAGGGTCTAAAAGAGCCTTTGAACAATAGTAATGATCATATTTGTGTCATGAAACTCGTAAAATGAATTTGAAAATTTTATTACAATGACAATTTTGAAGAGTTCATCGTACTAAAAAATGCTCTACATACATTTAACTATTACCCTCTAAAATTAAACTATCAAAATATATTCACTGTATTCATTTACGGATTGTACTTAATAATTTAGTTTTGTAATCATAAAAGAAATATAAATACACATATGACTAATAAAAGTGCAAATAAACATGCTGGTGAAACTCAAACTCATTAAGAAGTGAAGAAAGAACAATAGAAACAATAGGGAGCTTTGCTATAAAAGATATTTGAAATCTTTATTCTTTTATTCAAACTAACAGTTATGAAAGATGAAAGGACGAACAAACACACACACACACACACACACACACACATATATATATATATATATATATATGTGTGTGTGTGTGTGTATGTGTGTATGTGTTTGTGTTAGAAAGCGATTAGTAATTAAGTATATGCAGGTAGGATAGTGACTGATTTCTTTTGATATTAGACACGGGTATGTTGTCCCCTTTGCTATTTACTACCATATGTATAAAGGGGTGCAAAAGGTCAGAGGATAAACAGTAAATGCAGGCGTGCAGTTGTGAGTTATTTAGAATTGGTGATATTTTTAGATAATGCTCTGCAAATTCAGCCAGTAAAAGAGAAGCTGCCAAAATTACCAAAAGTGTTTAAGAGGAAAGTACATTGACAATTGAAAATAAATGATAGTAGAAATTAAAATTATAAAGGTATTTAGAATTTAGGTAGATGGTGCTTTAAAAGATGATAATCTATGGTGGAAAAATGGAACTGATTGAGGTATACAAGTATTTAGAAGTAAATGTAACATATAGTAAGTGTAGAACCACTGTAAGCTTCATTTTTTTTCGCCCTGATGGTATATATATTATATTAGTGTTTTCTAATCTCGATATAGATAGTCCTTTACGTAACCATGATGCTTAGGGAAGGTGTAGACCAATTTATATTGTTTTTTTGAGTCATTAATCACTGATTGCATAGAGTCTGTATATATTTTTACAAGCTTGTAACATGGAGAGTATTCTATATGTATTGTAGAATTATATCTGTTTCTTGTTTACATAGATATGATTATAGTAATTGTAGTTATAATGATTACTCGTCATTTTTTATTCATTATGTATTGTTTAATGGTTTTGAAAATTGTTTGTAAAGGGTCTGAATTCATAAGCAATTGATCACAAGTCTGCTGTATGTTTTTTTTTTTTTTTGACTAAGTACTTATAATTATCTGGTCATGAAGTCCATACGATTAGACTCGACTTAAGTGCTGCTTTTGACCACGCTAATCATGAGGCCATCTCTTTTAAGTTGGAGCTGGTAGATCGCATATGACCATTATCATAAAAAATTTAACCAACAGATTGCAAAGAGTAGTGTTTCATTCGTATTTGTTTGTGTGTCTGTGTGTACAGGAATAATTTTATTAAATAATAGAATTCCTTCCAAGGACAGAATATTCTATGGGTTCTTACCAGTCCATTTGGAGCGATGCAACCTGGGACTATAGTTTCCCAACTGGACCACTGGGTAACCAGACAGTCCCGGTTCACGATGCAGGTACGATGCCTCATGGCCCGGAACTCTAAGGCGGAGATGCAAAACCTTTTCAAAAAAGAAAGAAAAAGAATAATTACCTTCCAATAAACAGATGAGTCTTGATATTAATATTACTCTGTGTTAATACCGAAACATAAAAAAAGGACATGCAGGAGCTACAAATCTACCCAACATTTCTGCTAAAAGGAACCTTTATCAGATCAGGCCTTCTAAATTTAATGACCAATTGTCATTTACGAGACCCATTTATGGCAAAGTTCTCATAAAAATACACAAGTAGTCTTTTGAGTAATTCTTCTAGCACATAGATAAACAAATTGAACTAAAACCCTAATCTACTTATTGGAGGGGAAAATAGACAATCTAAGTCAGAGAAAATATTTTTGTTTACATACTCTTGCACTCGGATTACCCTCGGAAAATTCTGTTTATCCATTCTATTTATATATCAAAAGAAGCGTTGTAGTATCGACGTTTTTCTTGAAATAGTTATCAATTTGAAGAATTTGCCAACAATCGAAAAAAAAAAAATATATCATCGGGAATTTATTTCGGTATAATTTACTTCTTGATATTCAAAGGTGTGCCAAAAATACATGCAGAAAGTTAAAGAATTTGTAATTGTCACAACATCCCCCAGTTTGACTTTTTTAATATTTTTTGGATCTCCTTTTACTCAAGATTTGTATCTTGAATGGGAAATAATTTTGAAAAAAAATTTCCGTCTAAGGTAATGTAATTTCAGGGCTACACATTCATTCTGTACCCTGTTGAACAACGAATAAAAAGTAATTTGGAAAAGTATATTAATCAAATTGCAGGTTTTATTTATTCCTTTCCAATTAAGGATAATACCCTCTTTTCAACATCTAATGTAAAATGTAATTGCTACCTCATGGGCATTGATTTTTAATGTATTTTCTACGGTTCTAATTTTAATGCTAATTTCTTCCGCCATCAGAGTATCGACATTCTTACTCTAAAAGTGCCCCTGAATGAAGTTGGATGAATCCTCGAACTCTTTGGGACTTGGTCCTAGAATCGAATTGTAACTCCGACCCCAGTCTTTTTTGAACGAGAGACTCAGAAGACCCCTCTTTGGAGGTACCCAAGCCTCTGGCAATTCTGCTCTAGTTCTCTTGCCTGCTCTTTCACCTCCAAATCCAGCTCCTCTGTGTCCTTCCAGCAGTCTCGCTTGTCTCTTTTTGGACATCATCCCTTCACCCCTGAGGGCTTGACAGGGCCTCCACTTTCCCACTCTCAGTTTCACATTTTGGGATGGAGCTTCCAATAATGCTTCATCACGAATAAGAGAGGGGGAAATGTTCAGGCAGTCGCCAGGGCACGGACGGGATTGGATAAGATCTGGGCAGCCTTCTCACCCTTGAGACGGCACTAAAAGAACAGTGCGCGTGCGGTGGCTGGAAAAATCTTGCCAAGAACAGGACGACCACCTACTCCACGGGCCCACGATGCAGTTTTGGGGACAGGGAGTCTTGCAGTGGATGGCTCTGGCTGGTGATGGCATGCTGCACTCTGAGTCTGTATAAGATATGCTGCCATGGACTCTACAAATGACGAATCTCAAGCGATACCCTCGCCATAGACCCTCAGAGTCCATGATGTGTTCTTTATCCAATATGCAGAGACCAATTACCAGCTTCCCATTTTCCTCCTGAAATGATACAATGGTATTCAACTTTATCATTCTTGTCTATATGAAATATCAATATATATACATCTGTGTTATATGGTAAGAAAAAGAAAGATAAATGTTTTAAAGAATATGTGTAATTATAACCAAATCCGTATGCTACGTTGAAATACAACTATAACAGTAACACACTCATTATGCCACTAGACATCCTACGAGTGAAGTTAACGAGGGTTGGCTCTGATTAGCAATTGCTTGGGTAACCAGAAATAAATTTAGGTGCCACTAGCACCAAGGGGCAGCACATTAGATAGTAACAATTGATAATTATTTGATGAAAACTGGAAGAGTGATAGCTTGTGATGCAAAACAGTCTAAGGGAAATGACGAAAGGTGAAAAAATATTTTGTTATCGTTTTTTAGGAAATTCCCTTTATCAAGGTGTGTCTTTTTAACCACAACATATAGGACAATATCAATTCCATACTTCATCTGTTGAACATTGGATAAACTGCCTTTGCAGAAAACTTCCACAATAGGTTTTTTAAGCAATTATACAGAATGTTTTAGGGCATTCAGGTCCTTTACACACACATTGCACTATTCAATTCTGTCCAAAAAGAAAAGTAATATATATATATATATATATATATATATATATATATTCATCATAAGCAACACATATGATTGTACTAACTTTAACTACATTTAAATATGCCCTGCTCTTGTTAATTTTTTTTGTTCACGCTCTCTTTTTCATATAGATGGCATTAGAGAACTTTCGAAATGTTACGATGTTTTGTTCCTCAAGATTGTAGACACATATTATTTTGTAAATTGAAGTTACAGTGAGGCAGTCGTCCTTTTAAGTCTTACAGAAACCCACTCAGAGTAAAAAAAATCATTCATAGTTATATATATATATATATATATATATATATATAAGTGAATACATTAAAACATTGATATAACATTTTTCTTTTTACCAAAAATATTTTAAAGTTCGTGTTATGGGAACATAATTTACTTTTGGACTAATAACTAATATATCGACGGTATGAAACAGCTATTGCAATAATTTTCAAAATATATTCATTTCTTTCCTTCTATAATAGATCAAATTTTCGTACCCTTCAAATTGAATTCATCCTTTTCGGCAAATGATAATTCGATTTTCATTAAAAATAACCCTAGCAAAAGTAAAGAAAGTAGTCTTGCTTTTCAAATTGAACTTATATTTTTCTGCAAGTAATAACTCAATTTCATGAAAAATAATCTCGGCAGAAATAGAGAAATTCTTCTTTTCAAATTTAATTTTTCTTTTTCTTCAAATATTAATTCGATTTCATAATAAATTGCAAATAAGCAAAAAGCTGCAAAATATCTAAACAATATAAGCGAGGGGCGTTTGCATAATGCATTCCCCTGCACCAGTTTTGAAAAGTGCGAAGCAGTTTTGTTGTCAGTGGTATGGATGTTAACGCCTGTAAGACTTAGGGAGAGAGAGAGAGAGAGAGAGAGAGAGAGAGAGAGAGAGAGAGAGGTCGCTGGTCCACTTCAAAGAGAACTGTCGCCTGGCTGTCATTTTTTGGTCTGGGTTGTATATGTTGTTTATAAATTTCAACTGTATCGAAATATTTCTCTTTCATATTCTCATATATCACATTGTGATTGATGATGATTATAATGATAATGATGGGGACAATGATACATTCTAGTGTTTAGTTATTCTGGTAGAAAGTCTAGATAAAGAAAAGTGTGTAAAACTAGCTTCAAAAAACAGATGATGATGGCCGTGTTATGACTCTCTCTCTCTCTCTCTCTCTCTCTCTCTCTCTCTCTCTCTCTCTCCATTTATATAAATGACAAATACAATAGATACAACAAAATGCAACTTAATAGTGACTAATACAGTAAATATCAATATCACTCACAAAGTCCACCCGACTATATGTAAACAGTTATCCAAATTTAAAACATGAGCGTATTCACTTATGGTCTGTCAGTCAGACCTTGCTACTAAAGACTAAACGTTAAAATGTAAACAGCCTGGAAGCAACCGCTAGCAAATAGACAGTAAACATATTAATGCTCGTTTAAGGGTAAACAGCATTTGCATACACCCAAATCTTTTAGAGTAATAAATACTTAAACAGCACAAACAACCGTTTGAAAGTCCGCTATAATATATATATATATATATATATATATATACATATATTACTTATCAGTCACAAAACTGCACGTGACATATATTAAAGGGTAAAATCCACAGGAAACAGGAAAGGAAAAGACCAGGTACAAAGCGCTTTCGTGTATTACGTACACATCTTCAGGGTACCCTGAAGATGTGTACGTAATACACGAAAGCGCTTGGTACCTGGTCTTTTCCTTTTCTGTTTCCTGTGGATTTTACCCTTTAATATATATATATATATATATGTATATATATATATATATATATATATATACATTTTGTATATATATGTATTTATGTATATATACATATATACATACATATACACACACACACACGTAAACAACACAAATGTATTGAAAGTTTTCCACTTAATTTCGAGACATTGAATCTTGTTAGAAATAGAAATTGCTTTAGAAAGGATTCCAGGGAATTTTATTCGACTTTTGAATTCGCCCAAGGTTTTGAGAGAGTCAAGCACAAAAAGAAAAAAATACTGATCTTATCTTTTCCAAAGAAAAGAATTCAGATCTCAAGCGACTAAAATAAAAGTTTCGTGGAAATAGTCTTTCAGTTTGACATAGGAATTTGGTTCGTATATTTTTTTCATATTCAAGTTACGTTGATTACTTCTACAACTACTGCTTTTACTACTGCCACGACTACTACAACTATTACTTCTTACATTGAAATTAATAATCATAAGTGCAAAGATAATGCAAATAATGATAGAGATGAATGGTAAAAACAAGATTTACTGTGGAATATAATACAAACATACACCTATAATGGTTTGTTACTTTATTGTGATTATTATTTCATTATCAACCAGGGTACGTTTTTGTAGAATGATTCAATTGTTGCATTGATTTTAGGCCCCCCCGCCAAAAAAAGAATAATTTTAAGAGTTAGATTATAAATTCTAATCATACATACACACGCATTTTTCTCTTAGTGGCATCTGAAAAGCGAAGGCATAATCTCTCTTGAGAAACTGACCTCATGTAAGGTTTCCGGATGAGACGAAAAATACATACAAGTTTTTCCATTCAATGTTTGGTCTCGACACGAGTTTTGAATCACTTATTTAGGCTACGTGATTCTTCACCAGGACTACATTGGTTGAACAATTGGAGTTATACTTCAATATTATAGCCATAGCGGCAAAAATGTAAAATATAAAAAGATTCGAAAACTAGGAATTAGTCAACAAACTACTATCATATTTGAAAACTGTAGGATTCTTTGAAATCGCAAAAATTTAAGATGCATTTTGAAATGCTTGAATGACTTTACATAAAGCTTCAAGGATTTCACCTATTTCGAATGCTTTTCCCTCTCTGACAAAGCTTATATTGCAATGTTGCAACGGGGATGACATCGATTTTCTAGTCCCTCGCAGGGTAAATTGTTGAGGCTCACTTGCCCACTCAGAAAATCTACATTTGTAAACTGCATTGGTGTTGGATCTGATCCAGCATTTTCTCTGCAATGAATTATCTTTTTGTACAAAAATCCATGACGTCCCCCCCCCCTCTCTCTCTCTCTCTCTCTCTCTCTCTCTCTCTCTCTCTCTCTCTCTCTCAAGTTAAAAATGCCAGTGTTGCAACGGCGTTGATATCTTGTTATCAAAACTGGTCATGGTTGTGCAAATCAGTGTAGACTGTGTGGCTTACTCGTTCCCTCGGAATATCTAGAATTGCAAACTACGTAAATGCAATTATCGTATTATTATGAAACCTAAATGGATCCAGTTTGTATATATATATTGTATATATGTATATATATAATTCTAAACTATATAATATATATATATATATATATATATAATTATAAGGTATATATAATATATATACACACACCTATATATATATATATATGTATATATATATATATATATATATATGTATATATATATATATATATATTTATATTTATATATATATATATATATATGTATATATATATATATATATATGTATATATATATATATATATATGTATATAAAATAAACTATATATGTAATATATATATATATATGTATATATATATATGTATATATATATATATATATATATAATTATTATATACCATGTATATATATATATATATATATATACATATATATATATATATATATATGAAATCACATACCTACAAAGACACACATTGTATATAGGGTATTATATATATGAATGTGAGTATGTATGTATTATACATATGAGTGTGTATGTGCATGGGGATAGAGAACATAGTATCTAATTCAATGAAATACTTGATATAATAAATTTCAATGCATTTTCCCCAAAATCCACGAGGAAAAATTTAGGCGAGATAAATCTCCTTCCCCATAAATTCCGGACTGCTAAATGATTTCATGTAAGGCGGCCATGCAAGACTGCTAAAATTCCGTTGAAAGTGATGCATTAGAGGTTGGACAATCTTTCGTGAAATCCAGTGAAGACGAGATTTTCGGTTAAGAGTACTGAACGTTAACTATTTTACTCTGATTCTGAAATGGTTTATAAATTTGCAAGATTGATAAATATTTTTTTTTTTTTTTGTCGTTTATACTAAGCTCTTACAAAAAAAATAGCTTAAACGATTTTTTATCAGCAATTTTGATTAGCTTAAGATCAGCTGACATTTCACTATTATGTAAGTAATAAGATTTTCGTGAGAAAACATTTCAGTACACTTTTCTTTTATTTAACAAATTCGTTTCCAAACCTCTTGTTTTCCAACAAAAAAAATTAGTTTCTAAATTGTATATAGCTCCGATTTTTGAAATTCTTTGTTGAAGGAATACCCAACTTCCAGAAAGAGGGGATCTTGAATAAAACAATTGTGCACCTTTTACTAACATGTAAATCTTTATAACATTTTCAGACGTAGATGAAATGAACAGGGGAACACTTAACTGTGCAAAGGTTAACTTGATTTGTTTACAACACAAAGGAAATAAAAGAGGGGTGAAATGGGAGTGACAAAGAAGTGTACGTTAACAAATGAAAGGGTGTTGAGGACCAAGGAGAGGGACTCAGCGGTTTTGTCTCTGCAGGGGATTGGGAAACCTCCAATCTAGATGGTTCACCATTGAATTATTGTATGAACAAACTCTTGATATTACAAATTTAAAGGGATTCCTTGTTGCTAATTAATAAATGTAATAATATTAATTGTTCTTTGAAAGTATACTGATTAAAATAATTTTTGATATTAGAATAAAAGTAAAATGGAATATTCAACAAAATATCTCTTTAACATTCTGTCAAATGCACTTTCCTTTGTAACCTGGAGTTGCTATAGATGAGAATGATTGAATCATTGGTAATTATCTGGAATCATTGCATCAATGGTCATTGATGTCGATTGAAGTATGATTAATTGAGAATTAGTAACTAAAAATAACAAATTAAAAAAAAAATAACATTCATAAAATATTTATGAATTTATATACCTTTTAAGTAAGAAAGCTAGCTTCCAATATGAATTTTAAAATGTCACTGGCATCATACACAACTTCTCCAAGAATCGTTTTTGAGGATACACCTGCCATCCTTAGCACGAAGTTTATAAAGGAATCGTTCTCTGAGATCCCCACGTCTGGAACACTCAGTCAGTAAATCCCTACCAGTTAAGGGAAGCAAGCAATTATCACGTGTTAAACAAGTATACCCAATTCTTAGGCAACAGAGGGCAGTTTCCTACCTTCGAGACATATCATATATTCATGGTGGTATAGCACTTTTGGTGTCCTTCATCTTATGCTGATCCACATAACTGTTAGTATTCCAGAATAGGATTTTCAATTATTAGATATGAATGGTAGTGTGACAGGCCGAGAGATGGTTGTGACTCAAAGACAGTATGAAAGCAACTGAGTAAGTTTATTATAGAACACTCTCCTTTATATACAAAAGCTGAAAGCAACAAGAATTTTCATGTTTCAAATCAGACACTGTTACAGTTGAGAAACGCAGACATGTTTATTCTGGTTCTTTTTAGTGGGAGGGAAGAGCGAAGATACACGCATAATATACACACAAAATGAACTATGTACGATTGTGTGACACACGGTTGGTACATGGCTCCCCCCCCTAAAAATTACATATTGTACATGTTAAATAGGGAGCCCTGATCTAGAGAGGTGATTTGTAGGCGGGTCATCTGGCAGGTGATAAGCAGGATTTAGACGATCAATGGAGACCCAGTCTTCTTTGCCACGAATGTTTAGTAGGAATCCTTTCGGACAACGTCGGATCACAAGGAAAGGGCCCGTGTAAGGTGCGTTAGCGGTGGCTTGCTAGTGTCGTTGTGCAGGAAGATGTGCGTTGCAGAGTGCAAGTCTGTTGGTATGTGATGCTTCGCTGGGGGCTTGTAAGTCTGGCAGCATGGAGTAAATTTGCCCACAACATGACATATGCGCTGGAGATCGTCGGTGGAGATTGTAGAAGGAAAAAATTCGGCAGGGACGACCAACGGGTCGCCATACACAATTTTAGCTGCTGAGACGTCGAGGGCGTCTTTAGGAGTGGTCCTTAGTCCCAGGAGGACCCAGGGAAGTTGAGTAAACCAGTTGGAATCCTTGCAGCGGGACATCAAAGCTGCTTTGAGGGTGCGAGGAGAATGTTCAACCATTCCATTGGCAGCGGGGTTGTAGGCCGTTGTCTATTGTTGGGTGATGGCCAGGAGATTCGCTAATGATATCCTCAATTGAAAGGTGAAAGTGGTACCCCTGTCAGAAGTGATATGCTCAGGGATACCAAATCTTGCAATCCATCCTGAGAGTAAGGCAGATGTACATGAGGCGGACGTTGCAGTTTCCATGGGAATGGCTTCAGGCCAACGAGTGGAGCGGTTGATGACGGCAAACAGGTAACGATATCCTTGTGATGTGGGTAGGGGGCCTACAACAACGACTTGAATGTGTGCGAACCGACGCTGAGGTTGAGGAAAGGTGCCCACCCCACAATCCGTGTGTCAATGTACCTTGGAAGTTTGGCAAGAAGTACAGGCGCGGACCCAATCTTTAGCATCTTTAGAAATGCCGTGCCAAATGAACTTTGCCTTCAGCAGATGTGCAGTAGAATGGCACGATGGATAAGAAACGCCGTGAATGAAATCAAACACCTGCTGACGCATGAGAGCAGGAATCCAAGGTCGCTGTCTACCAGTACTGACGTCACAGAAGAGGGTGGTGTTGGAGTCTTCGAGGAGGAAGTCTTCCCAACGGAGGGACGTGCAGGATGTCCTACATGCTTGATACTCTGGATTCTCTCGTTGGGCTTCAGCCAGGGCATTGTAATCCAATCCCAGTTGAATGGCAGCCAATGTGTTTCTTGACAGGGCATCGGCAACGGGATTCATTTTCCCAGGGACGTATTGAAGGGTGCAATTGTATTCGGCCATGGCGGAGAGATGTGGTGTTGCCAGGCGGACCAGGCGTCAGACTGTCGAGTGAAGGCGTGCACCAGACGCATGTGGTCTGTGCGAATGATGAAGGGCATACCTTCTAAAAAAGGGCGACAGTAACGGACAGCCAAGTGCACCGCCAGCAATTCGCGATCGAAGGTAGAATAACCTGATTCTGTCTTGGACAGTTTTCTGCTGAAGAAGGCCAATGGGCGGGGCGAGCCGTTGACCACCTGTTGGAGTACTGCACCAATAGCAACGTTGCTGGCATTGGTAAAGAGAGGGAGAGGGGCATGTGGGATGGGAAAAGTGAGAGCCGCAGCAGTTGATTGGGACTTCTTTGCATTGCAGAAGGCCGCTTCTTGAAGGGGACCCCACTTCAGGTCCTTTGGCTTGCCCTTGAGGGAGGCGTAGAGGGGAGCAAGAGTGGCGGCAATGGCTGGCAGAAAACTGTGATAATAGTTGATCATGCCCAAGAATTCCTGCAGAGCTTTGACGGTCGAGGGCGCGGGGAAGTTCTGAATGGCTGCTACCTTCTCAAGGAGGGGATGGACTCCTTCAGGAGTGATGCGGTGCCCTAAGAACGACACTTCATTTGGCAGCAAAGGTACACTTGTCGTACCGAGCTACAAGGCCGTTTTGTTGCAGGCGGTTGAGCACGATGCGCAGGTGACGTAGGTGTTCCTCTTTTGAGGCGAACAAGTATGTCGCCCACATAACATACACAGAAAGGGAGGTTCCCTAAGATGCCATCCATGAGACGTTGAAACGTGGCCCCAGCATTACGGAGGCCAAAACAGGAGTAATTGAAGGGGTGTGTACCAAACGGAGTGGTGATGGCGGTCTTGGGGATGTCTTTTGGGTTCATAGGCACCTGATAATACCCCTTCAGGAGGTCGAGCATAGAGTAAACCTTCACTTTGTGCAGGTAGGAGGTCACGTCGGCAATGTTTGGGAGGTGGTAGTGATACGGTTCAGTTTGCATGTTCAGGCGCCTGTAATCCCCGCATGGACGGAGGGAGCCGTCTCTCTTCAGATCGATGTGTAAGGGTGATGACCATGGGCTAGAGGCATTTTGACAAAGGCCCATTTCCTCTATTTTGGCGACGTGTGTTTGGCGGCTGCCAATCGTTCCGGTGCCAAACGTCTGAATTTTGCGAAGACTTGGGGTCCCGTCATCTTAATATGGTGATAAATACCATGCTTAGCAGGAACCGTGGGAGTTTGGCGAAGTTCTGGACGGAAAATTTCCAGGTACGACGTGAAGAGGTGGCCGTAGGCATCCGTGGGTGCGAGGTTAGAGGGGGCGGGTTGAAGGGGTGTCGACAAGTA
>NC_090741.1:91675241-91677741 GCF_036898095.1 Palaemon carinicauda | reverse complement strand
CTGGTCCAAAGTGTCTGGCCTCCTGACATAATCATTATAATCCAATCTAATTATATAACGGTCTTCTGAGTAGCAAACCAGAATATGGTCTTCTAACGAAGGTAATAATCTACAGCTTTCTTTATCAAATGCTGATAAGAGTCTTGGCTTTTATTGATAAACACGAAATCTTTTACTGCGAATGGCATTATTGAGGATAATGGAAATCCAAGGGGAAGGTTATTTCACGGTGTAGTACTGCATCCAGATGGTCCAGATCTACTTAAGATTCTATCGTCCAATGCGGTCAAGTCGTGGTGGTCAGTGGGTGCTTATTATTCTACTGTTGATTGGACGTCGAATTAGTACCACGGAATAAGTCAAAGTTTTACACTGATTGCGAGAAGGTTGCGTACGAACGTTTATAAAATAGAAACCAGCCACATCTAAAAAAAAAAAAAAAAAAAAGAGGATGAGAGGATATGTATTTTAATGTTGTGACTTCTTAAAATATTTTTTTTTTTAATCCTCGCTGGCTATTCTCCTTGTTTGAGTCCCGGGGCTTACAGCATCCTGCTTTTCCAACTAGGGTTGTAGCTTAGCAAGTAATACTAATACTAATAATAATAATAATAATAATAATAATAATAATAATAATAATAATAATAATAATAACCCGAACTAATTCCGGAAACATGAAGAACGTGAAGAATCCTTTTTTAGGGAAGTGAAGGGGCCAGGATTGAAGAATTCATGAAATTCCATTTTTTTTGGGGGGGGGAAGTTTATGTTGTGAAGAACAGGAAGGAACATTTATATCTTCTCACGCAATGATAAAATGGTTAAACAATTATTAAGGTATCGTTATAGATGGTTTATCTTGATAATTGTAAATCTCTCTCTCTCTCTCTCTCTCTCTCTCTCTCTCTCTCTCTCTCTCTCAAATACAGTAGATATATCTTTTAATATAATTTCTAAAAAGTCTGAAGAGAAAATCGGCAAAATTAATGAAATATCTCAATAAAGTCAGATTTAAACTTGATTTTAAAAGTTTGTTCAGATAACTCAGAATGATAAGATCGGATAATATCTGGTTGAATGGAGCCTTGATTAAAAATCTGGGGACTTCTCCCGTGATGAAATTCCTAGAATAAATTGAAGTGAGAGTGTGAATAATTCCAATCTTTCTTTTTTAATTATCAGTTAATTGTTTTCTTAGTTATTTGTATCAATTATATAATTAACCTCCTAGGATTTAGCTATTTTTATTTATTATATTATTATTTATCTTCCTTGCTTTTTACACTTGTTTATTATTTTGGCTGATTAATATAATTTTGCATTTTTCACGATTGGTGTTCATATAATCATTTGTTTCTTCCTATCCTATTTATCAAATAATCAAATCGGTTTCAAACAAATTTTTCTCCACGTACCATCAAAACTCGATGACTTGAATATCATGATTCATATTTTCCTTAAACTTTGTTCATCAAGGACCACAGGTGAGATGCTAGACATTTATCATCAATGGTCAATTGCATAACAGGTGAGAAGGATGTTGCTGTAGTTCTCTGGAATCTTGCAGCAAGAGTGACAACTGTAACTGACAATGGCTTTATGAGATCAAGCCCTTATGCATTGAAAGGGTGCCTCACTCTACAAGGAACCCCCCTAACATTGGGTCATTGCCCGTTTTTATATCAAAAATAGGAAATGCATTCAATTGTTTATATTTCTATAGACTAAAATATTTCAGTTATAAAAACACTCGCGTATCATGCATGTGTATATAAAGAAAGGCAAGGAACGAGATATATAGACAGACAAGCAGAATGTCAAACAATACAATTTCTGACAGATCGCTGAAGCTTATCTTCTGTAAGTAAAGAAAAAAGCCTTCGTTCCTTAGTTGCATCAAACGTCCCGTGGACCGGAGGTGAAAGTAAAGAGAATTTATAGGACGACCGCTCCTGAATACATAATGCAGAAGTCTCTCTCTCTCTCTCTCACTCTCTCTCTCTCTCTCTCTCTCTCTCTCTCTCTCTCTCTCCTCTAGGAAGTCGATGCCTTTTGGTGCAAGGCCATGGCGGAGTGGAGGTTTCTTCGCCCGAAGATGGGATGTCCAATGTAGGATTCTTTTCTTTGTTGCGAGAGAAAGAGGAAGAACGCCGTGTTGGAAAGGAAATGAAGAAAGCGAAGGTACTGTGATAATTTTATTGTTACAATGGCAATAATATTTATCATTCTTTTAATTTTTAATATTAATATTGCTACATAACAAAACAGAAAACTTGAAAGTGATTTCCACATAAAAATAAGAACAAAAAACTGCTGTGTTGTATTTGAAAAAGGGAATGGATGTGAAGGGTAGAATCTGTGTGTGCATATGCGTGTGTGTGCATATTAGTATAAATTTTTAGCTTTCAATTTTGATGGGTCCAGCACACTATATATATATATATATATATATACATATATATATATATATATATATGTATATATATATATACATACACAT
>NC_090741.1:91670241-91672741 GCF_036898095.1 Palaemon carinicauda | reverse complement strand
CGACGATTTACCTGGCGAGACATCAGTCTCTTACCAGCGAGTTTTACCCGATTTCCCCGGCCCACCACGTGACACAATTGGTAGTAATTCATTCAAATTACCCCTAATGAGTCAACACAACATCGTGTTCAAATAGAAATAAATTTCTACCTCATACTTGGGATCGAATGCTAGCCCCTACTAATGAAAGGCCAGGTCGAAACCAACCATGCCACGAGAGGGAATAAAAGGAAATCAGAACCTGACGCATACTACCTGTCCGAGGATTTATCTGGCGAGACATCAGTCTCTTACCAGCGAGTTTTACCCGATTTCCCCGGCCCACCACATGACACAATTGGTAGTAATTCATTCAAATTACCCCTAATGAGTCAATATGGATAAATATCAACACAACATCGTGTTCAAATAGAAATAAATTTCTACCTCATACTTGGGATCGAACGCTAGCCCCTTCCAATGAAAGGCCAGGTCGAAACCAGCCATGCCACGAGAGGCCATAAAAGGAAATCAGAACCTGACGCTAACTAGCTGTCCGAGGATTTACCTGGCGAGACATCAGTCTCTTACCAGCGAGTTTTACCCGATTTCCCCGGCCCACAAAGTGACACAATTGGTAGTAATTCATTCAAATTACCCCTAATGAGTCAATATGGATAAATATCAACACAACATCGTGTTCAAATAGAAATAAATTTCTACCTCATACTTGGGATCGAACGCTAGCCCCTTCTAATGAAAGGCCAGTTCGAAACCAACCATGCCACGAGAGGCCATAAAAGGGAATCAGAACCTGACGCTAACTAGCTGTCCGAGGATTTAACTGGCGAGACATCAGTCTCTTACCAGCGAGTTTTACCCGATTTCCCCGGCCCACCACGTGACACAATTGGTAGTAATTAATTCAAATTACCCCTAATGAGTCAATATGGATAAATATCAACACAACATCGTGTTCAAATAGAAATAAATTTCTACCCCCATACTTCGGATCGAACGCTAGCCCCTTCTAATGAAAGGCCAGGTCGAAACCAACCATGCCACGAGAGGCCATAAAAGGAAATCAGAACCTGACGCTAACTAGCTGTCCGAGGATTTACCTGGCGAGACATCAGTCTCTTACCAGCGAGTTTTACCCGATTTCCCCGGCCCACCACGTGACAAAATTGGTAGTAATTCATTCAAATTACCCCTAATGAGTCAATATGGAAAAATATCAACACAACATCGTGTTCAAATAAAAATAAATTTCTACCTCATTCTTGGGATCGAACGCTAGCCCCTTCTAATGAAAGGCCAGGTCGAAACCAACCATGCCACGAGAGGCCATAAAAGGAAATCAGAACCTGACGCTAACTAGCTGTCCGAGGATTTACCTGGCGAGACATCAGTCTCTTACCAGCGAGTTTTACCCGATTTCCCCGGCCCACCACGTGACACAATTGGTAGTAATTCATTCAAATTACCCCTAATGAGTCAATATGGATAAATATCAACACAACATCGTGTTCAAATAGAAATAAATTTCTACCTCATACTTGGGATCGAACGCTAGCCCCTTCTAATGAAAGGCCAGGTCGAAACCAACCATGCCACGAGAGGCCATAAAAGGAAATCAGAACCTGACGCTTACTAGCTGTCCGAGGATTTATCTGGCGAGACATCAGTCTCTTACCAGCGAGTTTTACCCTATTTCCCCGGCCCACCACGTGACACAATTGGTAGTAATTCTTTCAAATTACCCCTAATGAGTCAATATGGATAAATATCAACACAACATCGTGTTCAAATAGAAATAAATTTCTACCTCATACTTGGGATCGAACGCTAGCCCCTTCTAATGAAAGGCCAGGTCGAAACCAACCATGCCACGAGAGGCCATAAAAGGAAATCAGAACATAACGCTAACTAGCTGTCCGAGGATTTACCTGGCGAGACATCAGTCTCTTACCAGCGAGTTTTACCCCGATTTCCCCGGCCCACCACGTGACACAATTGGTAGTAATTCATTCAAATTACCCCTAATGAGTCAATATGGATAAATATCAACACAACATCGTGTTCAAATAGAAATAAATTTCTACCTCATACTTGGGATCGAACGCTAGCCCCTTCTAATGAAAGGCCAGGTCGAAACCAACCATGCCACGAGAGGCCATAAAAGGGAATCAGAACCTGACGCTAACTAGCTGTCCGAGGATTTAACTCACGAGACATCAGTCTCTTACCAGCGAGTTTTACCCGATTTCCCCGGCCCACCACGTGACACAATAGGTAGTAATTAATTCAAATTACCCCTAATGAGTCAATATGGATAAATATCAACACAACATCGTGTTCAAATAGAAATAAATTTCTACCCCATACTTGGGATCGAACGCTAGCCCCTTCTAATGAAAGGCCAGGTCGAAACCAACCATGCCACGAGAGGCCATAAAAGGAAATCAGAACCTGACGCTAACTAGCTATCCGAGGATTTACCTGGCGAGACATCAGTCTC
>NC_090741.1:91665241-91667741 GCF_036898095.1 Palaemon carinicauda | reverse complement strand
TTTCTCAGTTTAATAATTTGGCAATTGATGAGAATTGATGAGTAACGTATATGGTAACACAGGATCCTGCCCATACATTAAAAAGAAAGGCGTGTCGCTGAGCTAAGCATTATATGCAATACTCAAAGCTAGTTCAGCTGTATGAAGCATGGCGTGCCAATGAAGGGGGTTATCAGTCACTAAGTAACGTAAAATTCGCTCTACTTCCCTATTATGCAATTCCACTACTCCATTTGCTGAAAG
The DNA here is from genome assembly GCF_036898095.1 of Palaemon carinicauda. Lineage (NCBI taxonomy): Eukaryota > Metazoa > Arthropoda > Malacostraca > Decapoda > Palaemonidae > Palaemon > Palaemon carinicauda. The sequence continues at coordinate 91,667,498 of NC_090741.1, read as the reverse complement.
ACTACATGCGGTCACCGAAAAGTGTTTAATTCTCATCAAATCCGTGACCGGTTTCACCACCTTATTTATAGACTCAAGACCATTATCACTTATCAAAATTTTCTGGCAACCAAACCTAGTAAGGAAAGAGCACAGCACCTGGGCTAAATAATTTGCAGACTTATCCAACATTGCGTAAGAATGAATGTACCGAGTAAATGCATCCAAAAATACGCATATATTCTTATGTTGTGTTGATCCAGTAGGTAATGGTCTTACTACATCTATATGCACCCTATAAAATCTAACAGGAATCACAGGCCACTTTCTGGCTTCCAGTACAGTGATTTTATGTTCTTTGAAAAAGTTACAAGCATGACAACTTTTTATATAATTCTCTATACATTTTTTTTCATTCCTAACCAAAAGAAGGATTCACGTGCTCTCCTTAATGTTCTATCAATCCCTAAATGCCCTGCATACGGACTTGCATGCACAATGTGGATGGTTCGTTTAATTAAAGAGGGAGGAAGAACTACCCGTCGCGCAAAATTCCCCTCCCCTCTTCTCGTAAGCACAATATAAGAAATCATTCTCAATAAAAAATTTCTCACGAGGCACATTCCGAAATGACGGATAACTCTCTGATTTCCCTTTAATCACTGCTCGCACTTTTTCCATCCATTCATCTTTTTTTCTGTCCCTCTAGGACTTCTTTTATGTCCCAACCTCCCAAGTCAATCAAACCTGTATCATCAAGGCATTCATTCTGGACACCCCTGGTCATGTCCTCAGTCACCCACATATATTCATCTTCAACAGTCGTCTCTCTCTCTCTCTCTCTCTCTCTCTCTGTCTCGAGTCTCCTCTCTCTCTCTCTCTCTCTCTCTCTCTCTCTCTCTCTCTGCTACCGTATTCTGAATGCTCATCGGGAGAATTCTCATCCCGTTCTCTAATCTCTCTATTTTGATGAGGGTCTTCTATATTTTGGTTACGTTCTACGTTCCTCTTTTGTGCCCTAGTTGTTACTCCTATTACTGCACCTCTAGAGAGAGTATCAGCTACCTTGTTAGCTTTACCTTTTATGTGGCAAAAACCCGTTTTATTGAACTCTAACATTGTCTCAATCCATCTCGCTTGACGAGAGGTCAAATCATTTTTATTATGCATATCACGTAAGGGGCGATGAAAACTTTGCAACTCAATCGACTGACCTAATAAAAAGAACCAATGCCCCTCTAGAACCCAAATAATAGCCAAAGCTTCTCGATCGAATGTAATATAATTCTTTTTTGCCTTTTAACGCCCAGGAAGCAAAGTAAGTCTCTCTCTCTACCATCATCATCTCGTTAAGAAACTACGCCACCAATAGCTACACTACTCGCATCTGTTGTGACTAAACACGGGTGATCAAATCTAGGAGATGCGGGCTATTCATTGCTAGTTAGGGCAGCTTTCAAATGGTTAAAGGCCCTTTCTTCTTCCCCTCCCTAATTTATTACTTTTTGTTTCTTTAAAGCATCTAAGGGTCTCGCTATCTCTCCAAAACCTCTCATGAATTTACGGTAATACCTAGCGAGCCTAAGGAACCCAGATACTTCCTTAGAGTTACGTGGCCTGGGGAAATATCTAATAGCCGCTACTTTACTGGGGGATTGTTGGATACCTTCTGGGGTTATTATGTGACCTAAAAATTCGACTTGTTTACAGAAAAATTTGCACTTAGACAAATGTATTTTCATACCATTACCTCGCAAAACTTTACGAATATTATTATTATGTTCTCCTGCTGTTTTCCGTGTAATTATGATATCATCTAAATAAACAAGAACATTATGGCCAACTAAGGACAATAAAACCGCCATCGTTACTCTAGAAAAATGACTTGGAGCATCTTTAACACCGAAAAGAAGAAAATTAAACTGAAAAAAATTGATCGTTAGCTATAAATGCCATTTTATATTTAATGTCTTCCTGAATGGATATTTGATAGTATCCAGACTTTAAATCAACAGTTGTAAAATATTTGCTATCTCGTACTTGCAAAGTAATTCTTCGATCGAGGGCAATGGAAATGCATTATCCTTAGTGACTTCATTCAACTTCCTATAATCAACACACAATCTTACCAAGCCATCCTTTTTCCTAACAGGTACAATTGTAGAAGCCAAGGGGTATTCACCCTGGAAATGAATGGGTACCTTATGAGGCCTTGACATGATCGGCTCCGCCTGCCCAGTTTCAATCGACCAATCGTCCTGGGTGGCTCATCTCCAAT
>NC_090741.1:91650241-91657741 GCF_036898095.1 Palaemon carinicauda | reverse complement strand
CATACTTTATGTGTGCTTATAAAAGTAGCACACTTATAAATGGTGGCAGCGGTTAAACTCTAAGAATTAGAGAAAGATCTTCAAGACTTCAAAATAAAAAATGTAAAACCAGAGAAAGATCTTCAAGACTTCAAAATAAAAGCTGTAAAACCAGAAAAAGATCTTCAAGACTTAAAAATAAAAGCTGTAAAACCAGAGAAAGATCTTCAAGAACTCAACATTATCTACATGAATCTACAATTTTGACTAAGTAATATAGTCCATCGAAATATTTAACATTAATGAATGTTATGAATACAAACCGATGAACTGGATCTTCAATCAACATCCTAGGAAACCCAAGGACTGGCGTTCAACGTTTGCAAAACATACCCAGGAAGCACTACATTCAACAAGAAACTCGAACGATACATCGCTAACAAAACATCAAGGGAGAGAGAGAGGATGTGTCGACATCACACAGACCCATATTTAAGCTAAGTACAAATTTTTGAATTCATTCCAGTTTGGGCAGTGAAGTGTAGTTATCACGAGTCGTTAGTCGATTATTACTGGGGTGAGTGAATTGCTACTCTTTTGTTTCCGTTCATTAAAGGAAACTGTGTTCAACTCCGAATTCTCATCTAGAATTTTCTTTCAGAAATTCTCAGGAAATGTTTTGGGATTAGTAACATTGTTTGGGGAATTTTGTTATACATATGCGTTTACGCAGTGGACGTCCGTACTCATAAAGATATTTTGATAGAATTGCAAGGGGTCGAAGAGATAGGAAAAGAAATACAGCAGTCATGACTCCCCCTGTGAGCCCTACCCCTGGACCTAGTGGCGTAGGCCAGACTAATCCTCTTCCAATTGTGACGCTTGTAAATGCCAGGTCAGCAATCCTTCCTTTTCAGGGTCGGGTCATCGGGTTCTTGCCACAAAATGTGGAGTCATGGATTTCATCCGTCGATGCCCATTTAAATGCCAAACAAATCGTAGACCCTTTTGTACAATTACAAGAAGCTAAAAGTTTTATAGATTTTTCTTAAGGGGATGCGAGTGCGTATTTAAGAGGTGTTTCATTTCAAGAAGCAGTTACCTGGGATGATTTCAAAGTTAGGTTACGCGCGGTCTCTGGGGGTGAGGAAGCCTTGGATGTAGTATTAACGTTACGAAATACACTTAATCAAGCCACTATGAATCGGCTTAATGTTATTGAGAGAGCAGCTCTCATAGCTGATAGGCTTAATGAATATCAGGACATTTTAGGTAATTCCACTTGGGTTACTAGTGATAACATCTCCGTGAAAGATTTTTTACGATTAATGTATTTAACTTGCATGACACTTATGTTGCCTGAAGCTTCAGTGCGGTGTTTTGATAAGAAGTTAACGCGTGCAAGTACGGAATTGGATGTATATAAACAGATAAAGAAACACATGTCCAAGTGTCCAGATCTCGATCCCGTGTTAACTCAAGTTTTTGCAAAGAATGAAACAAAGCCACAAACAGTGAACGTAGATAGTAGTCAAGTAGCGGGAATGACGTGCTATAATTGCAAACGTCAAGGTCACTTAAGCGCGGACTGCAGAACGAAATTCTGCTCGATTCATAACAGTGCAACTCATTCATATAGCCAATGTTACTCGCTAAAGACACAACAGAATCCCAGAAATACACAGTCAGTTCCACAGTCAGTTCCATATGGAAATAAAAAGAAAGATCCTCATTTTAACAATAAGAAGAAACAACCAAATGTCAATGCAGTTCAGAGTCCAAAACAATCAAACACTTCATCGAATATCGCTGAGCCTGGGTCGTCAAACCAGACCTCGCAAGGTCAGACTAATTTTCAGAATGTGCAGAGCAAAGCAAATACCACATAGTTAACTCCAGAGGGGAAGAGAGTGATGTTGGGTCAAGGTCATTCATGTCAACATCAATAGTAATGAATAATCAATTTAATGTTTTATCATATAATTGTGAGACAATAGATTTTCCTATGAAACACACGGCCGAATTAAGTAAAACAGTGCAAGCTCCCGTAGATTTGCAACGAATTCATACAATAATAAGCCAAAATGAGTTACGGCCAACCTTATATGCTGTAAATTTAGAACACAAATCCTTTACGTTATTTTTTGACTCTGGTAGTCCACGTAATATCATGGATTTTGAAGACACATCAATTGTTGTTTTCGAATTTTCCGATTTGAAAAATCCGGAATTAGACTTTCGGGTATAGGAAATAATGAATTAAATGTCATAGGCATAACTCATGTTCAGTTCGAAGTCGGGTAAACGCATGTTTGCCGATACATTTGTTGTTGTACAAAACATTAATATGTATCCAGCTGTAATTATAGGATACCCATCTATGGGAAATCAAAACATTATCTTAGCCCCTGCCAAGCACGGCGTGTATATCAAAGGGAAATTCTATAAGTCTTCTAATACCTTAAAATCAGTTTTGGATAAAAAGGAGATGACAAATGTAACCGTAACGTACGTTGAAGAACCAATAACTTTTCTCAATAATAAAGAAATAATATACGCGACCCAGCAGAATTCTCGTTTACCCGTAATATCATCTTGCACGCAATCTATCGAACCAAACGTACCTTCTAATTTAATAGTGCAAATAAAGAAAACATTACCGGGATCTGAAATATTAATCCTTTCCGATACTTTGAAAACTAACGGATTGTCTGTCACACAAGCTATTTATACAGTAGGCTCACATCAACAATGTAATATTGAAGTCTATAATCATTTAAATAACACTTTAGTAATTCACAAAAATCAACATATCTTGGATGTAGAAGTTTATAAACATCGTATTCTTACCGTTGCTGAAATCAATCACTCTCAAGCAGTTGCGGATGAATCCCTTTTGCAATCTATTAAAAATAAAATCAATAAAGACATTCAAGACGAAGAAATTCAGCAGAAAATTTTTGGACTTTTAACTAAATATCATGATGTTTTTTTCCACTACGGATGGATCCTTAGGAAAAACAGATGTGATCGAGCATCAAATAAGGTTAAAGGACAAGCAGAAAATTATCTATGTACCCTCGTACAGACTCCCTATGAAATTCCAGAATGAAATAAATGATGAAGTAGGTAAAATGCTAGAAGAAGGAGTCATTAGGAAATCAAACAGCCCTTATAATTTTCCTTTAATAGTTGTACCGAAAAAAGATCGAACTTGGCGTATCTGCGTCGACTTTCGTCGTCTAAACGAGGAGACGATCCCTGATCGATTCCCAGTGCCATGTACTGACGATATTTTGTCTTTGTTAGGTCAGAATAAATATTTTACCAGTTTGGACTTACTTAAAGGCTTTCACCAGATATCATTAGAAGAAGATAGTATCCCATACACAGCCTTCAGCACAGCCAGGGGACATTATGAATCTTTACGAATGCCTTTTGGTTTACGTTGTGCATTTACAAGAATGATTAACATAGTGTTTGAGACTTGTTAGGGGATATATTGCATGCCTATATGGATGATCTTGTAATCTTTTCCAACACCTTAGAAGAACATCTACGTAAGTTAGAACTAGTACTACAGAGATTAAGACAACATAACTTAAGGGTAAAGATTAGTAAGTGTGAATTTTTCAAAACAGAATTAATATATTTGGGTTTCATGGTGTCAAGCCAAGGTCTTAAAGTAGTCCATGATAGGGTGTCGGCTATACGTAATTTTCCCATACCTACTAATGTCAAGGGAATACAGCAATTTTTGGGTTGTAGTGGATATTACAGGCGTTTTATACGCGACTATTCAATAATAGCCGCTCTTTTAACCGATCTTACGAAGAAGGGCGTAGATTTCATATGGTCTGAGCAACATCAACAGGCGTTTAATACTTTGAAAGATGAACTGTGTAGTTTTTCCATCTTAAAATTTCCTGACTTCGGTAAGGAATTCTTCATTGCAACAGACGCCTCAGACTTAGGAGTAGGAGGGGTATTGCTTCAGCAATATGATAAAAAATTTTTCCCGATAGCTTTCTATTCTCGAAAATTGAGAACTTCCGAAAGTAAGTATGCAGTAATAGACCAGGAAGGGCTAGCTATTGTAATTCACTAGTGTATTTAAGTTCATAATTTACCGTTATCCCGTTAAGGTTCTTACTGACCATAAACCACTAACAGAGTTCTTTAAAGGCTTCAACCACAGCCCTAAACGAACTCGGTGGCATTTGATCATTCAAGATTTTGAGCAAGAATCGGGTATTTACCTGGGAAAGCAAATATCATTGCGGATGCATTATCACGCAACCCCGTGTCATCTTGTACGGAGCCTTTAGCTGAATTAATAGATATATCAACATCCATGCCTATTGTTAAAAAGATATCTGAACAAGAAGATTTAGGCTGGGAGCGCTTAATTGTTACAGACTGAGCAAAGAAAAGATCAGAAAATAGAAAACAATTATACATGCTTTGAAAGGCAATCATAAGGAAAAGGAATATATAAAGTATAAGCAGCAGAATTATATAATCAAAGATAATATTCTGTGTAGGACTGTGACAAGGAAAACCCGCAATACACCACATGTAACTAACGACCAGGTAGTAGTACCAATCTCACTTATTTCCACTGTCCTGGATTGGTTGTATTCAAATCCATTACATGGACACCCGGGGTTCTCATTAATGTCACAGAAAGCCAAAATCATTGTTTTATTGGCATACGATGCTTACAGATATAAAAAGACACATAGCTAATTGTCGCACAAGACAGGAAAACAAAGGGCATACGAAAACACCTGTCAGCCTAGGAGCTTATCCTGTGCCCAATCAACCCTTTGTAAGAATACATTTAGATTTGTTAACAGGATTTTACGAGTCAGATAGAGGAAATAAGCACCTCTTAGTAATTATAGATGCTTTAACTCGATATACAGAACTAATAGCGCTTAAAACTAAAACTGCGATTGAATGCGCTAGGAAGTTTTACGAGTGTTACATTTGTAAACATGGAATTCCACACATGATAATCTCAGACTCGGGTGGTGAATTTAATAATCACTTTCTTACCTCATTGTGTGAATTCTCAAAATAAAGAAAATAAATACCATGATATATCACCCAGAGTCGAATGGGCTAGTGGAAAGAGCAAATAGGAAGATATTAAATATATTAAGAGTAACACTAGGGGGATCAGACCCCAACTGGGATATTGCAATACCGGCGGCACTGAGTACTCTGAATCATTCATATCATATATCAATTAAAATGTCACCGCGCGAAGCATTGTATGGTACCCCAGTTAGAACGCCTTTCCATGTTTTAACGCCTACAACTAATCTATCAAATCCTTTAAAAGAATGTATAAATGCAAGTATAAGTCGATATGATATCCTTCGAAAGAATTTAGAAGAATCACAAATCATAATGAAAAGGAATCATGATAAAACAGCGAAACCAACTAAAACATATACCGTGGGTAATAACGTATATATTCAAATCAATGTACGAAAAGGGCTCAATTATAAACTAACACCTAAGTTTGAAGGCCCATTTAACATTTTGGAAACATTAACGGCCAATAGGTTTAGAGTTCAAAACGTATCCCAACCCACGGATGAGAGAATAGTACCATTGGCTCACATAAGAAATTAAAAAGAAAAGAGAGGGAAAGAAGTGAGGGATTTTTTTTTTTATTTTAGTGATTAAAAGTTTCTTTTTAATACAGGAGTAATTACATATATTTTTCTCGTTACAGGTTTCCAAGATGAATTTTTTGTTGTTGGGAGTGATATTGTTCGCTCAGACATTTTTCTCGTGTGGGATGAGCTCTAAAACTAAAAGTATAAATTTTAAATATGGCACTATAGTTGAAAGACAAGAAGACGTTTTTATTACATCAACCAATGTAGTTGTAGAAGTGAATATGCAAGCAATTTTTCTTCTAGAGAATGATGTCACTAGCTTAAGAACCGCCATTCCAAGGTTTTCTGCCTCATTGGATGAGTTGCATAGAAGACATTTTCATTTGACTACAGAGAGCTTGCTTGGATCAACATTAAAGTTGCAGAGATGCTATCTGATGACTTGAAAAATAAGACTTACGAGACAGGATCTTTGGCTTATGACCTTTTGATGTGGATTGTAGAACACGAACATAAAGAAAGACGAAATCCGTTTATTTATGCTGCATTAAACATCTTTGGGTCTGTTGCAAGTTTAGGTTTAGGAATTTCCAATCGTCTTAAAATTAGTAATCAAAATAAGAAAATTGAGTTCTTGACTCATGAAGATGAATTGATTATGTCAGAACTAAGGAATCGTTTATCTTCAATCAATAAAATTATGGATTTAGTAAATGAACATTCAAATAGTATCATTCAGATTATGGAAGTACAGGATTTGTTGGCAACGTTAACGTATTATGATTCAAAGATAGATCACATACATAACAGAATTGCACATTTCATTGATAAATCCAAGGATTATGTAGAAGCTATCACGTTAGCAACTAAAGGTGTACTGTCGCCCCATTTGTTGCCTATAAATTACTTAAAGTTAATTCTGGAGAACGGAAGGGATAAACTAGGCTATGTTCCTTTGTTAGACGAACATAGGTTAGAATTTTATTACAGCCTAATTACAGTAAACGTTGATAATAACAAGATTAGGATTACAATTCCTTTTGATTCTTCTGATGCCTGGTAATCGTACAGGATATCACCATTTCCGACTTTCACGACGAATCACTCAAATCCAGTAATATCCAGTTTGACAGGACACGTATTGATTTCCCCAGACAAGGAAACATATACGGTCATTAAAGACTTAAATCAATTAACTCACTGTTCAGACGCAATGGATAGAAAAATATGTACAGCTGACTCGTTTGAATTCCATAAAAACTTAATGGATTCATGCGAGTTAGGTATAGTGCTAGACGGCGCTCTCTCCCATACAAGTGAAAATTGTCTGCATAAGCTTTATCCCTTTGACAATAATGAGTTCAATTGCAGACTGAACAATGGCTCGTGGATACGATACGTCAATGATGGCTTCAATGTATCATGCCCTGACGGATCAACGTCCTTCGCCCACATCTTCGTTGCAGCAGATGGTTGTATCGGGACTTCCCCTAATTCCATGGTGACTGGTCTACGGACACTCATCAGAAAACGAGCCTACTTCGCGAACTTCATGTGGACCTCTACAATGCCAGCACTCCCTCTCCCGTACAACAGACATGTTGCAAAGCGGTTGATGAAGCTTACCGAAACGGACCACCTGTCACCGACTTATAAGGAAATCCTTCACCCCATACTACTAGCAGGTCTGGTTCTTACGGTGGTGATATTTATCGCCGTGAACATCCTTGTTTGGCGTAGGTTACAACACAGCAGGCAGCTACAACAGAATGTTTCGCCATGTCCAGACAAAACTCCTTATTTAATTCAGTTTTAAAGCCGTTTGAAGTGGCCACCTCATTCGCTAAAGGAGTAAATTGCTCTGGAAATTGTGTTTGTAAGAAAA
>NC_090741.1:91640241-91645241 GCF_036898095.1 Palaemon carinicauda | reverse complement strand
AATGACATACTGTACATGTTAAATAGGGCGCCCTGATCTAGAGAGGCGAACTGTAGGCGGATCATCTGACAGAAGATAAGCAGGTTTTAGACGATCAATGGAGACCCAATCTTCTTTGCCCAGAATGTTTAGGAGGAATGCTTTCGGACTGCGTCGGATCACAAGGAAAGGGCCCGTGTAAGGGAGCGTTAGTGGTGGCTTGCTGGTGTCGTTGCGCAGAAAGATGTGCGTTGCAGAGTGCAAGTCTGTTGATATATGATGCATCGCTGGGGGCTTGTAAGTCTGGCGGCACGGAGTAAATTTTTCCCACGACGTGACGTATGCGCTGGAGATCGTCGGAGGAGGTTGTAGAAGGAAAAAATTTGGCAGGGACGACCAAGCCGGTCGCCATACACCATTTCAGCTGCCGAGACGTCAAGGGCGTCTTTAGGAGTGGTCCTTAGTCCCAGGAGGACCCAGGGAAGCTGAGTAAACCAGTTGCAATCCTTGCAGCGGGACATCAAAGCTGCTTGAGGGTGTGATGAAAACGTTCAACCCTTCCATTGGCAGCGGGTTGTAGGCCGTTGTCTGATGTTGGGTGATGCCCAGGAGATTCGCTAATGACGTCCACAATTGAGAGGTGAAAGTGGTTCCTCTGTCAGAAGTAATATGCTCAGGGATACCGAATCTTGAAATCCATCCAGAGAGTAAGGCAGATGTACATGAGGTGGATGTTGCAGTTTCCATGGGAATGGCTTCAGGCCAACGAGTGGAGCGGTCGATGACGGTAAACAGGTAACGATGTCCTTGCGATGTGGGTAGGGGGGCGTGCAACGTTGACGTGAATGTGTGCGAAACGACGCTGAGGTTGAGGAAAGGTGCCCACTCATGAATCCGTGTGTCGATGTACTTTGGAAGTTTGGCAAGAAGTACAGGCGTGGACCCAATCCTTAGCATCCTTAGAAATGCGCGTGCCAAATGAACTTTGCCTTCAGCAGCTGTGCAGTAGAACGGCACGAGGATGTGAAAGGCCGTGATGAAATCAAACACCTGTCGGCGCATGGGAGCAGGAATCCAAGGTCGCGGTCTACCAGTACTGACGTCACAGAGGAGGGTTGTGTTGGAGTCTTCAAGGGGAAAAGTCTTCCCAACGGAGGGACGTGCAGGATGTCCTATAAGCTTGATACTCTGGATCCTGTCGTTGGGCTTCAGCCAGGGCGGTGTAATCCAATCCCAGTTGAACGGCAGCCTACGTGTTTCTTGACAGGGCATCGGCAGCGGGATTCATTTCCCCAGGGACGTATTGGAGGGTGCAATTGTATTCAGCCACGGTGGAGAGATGTCGGCATTGACGGGCGGACCAGGCGTCAGACTGTCGAGTGAAGGCGTGCACCAGAGGCATGTGGTCTGTGCGAATGATGAAGGGCGTACCTTCTAAGAAATGGCGAAAGTGACGGACAGCCAAGTGCACCGCCAGCAATTCTCGATCGAAGGTAGAATAACCCGATTCTGCCTTGGACAGTTTTTCTGCTGAAGAAGGCCAATGGGCGGGGCTAGCCTTTGACCACCTGCTCGAGTACTGCACCAATAGCGATGTCGCTGGCATCGGTGGAGAGAAGGAGAGGGGCGTGTGGGATAGGAAAAGTGAGAGCTGCAGCAGTTGATAGGGCCTTCTTTGCATTGCAGAAGGCTGCTTCTTGAAGGGGACCCCACTTCAGGTCCTTTGGCTTGCCCTTGAGGGAGGCGTAGAGGGGAGCAAGAGTGGCGGCAAAGGCTGGCAGAAAACGGTGATAATAGTTGATCATGCCAAGAATTCCTGTAGAGCTTTGACGGTCGAGGGCGCGGGGAAGTTCTGAACGGCTGCTACCTTCTCAGGGAGGGGATGGACTCCTTCAGGAGTGATACGGTGCCCTAAGAACGACACTTCGTTGGCGCCAAGGTACACTTGTCGTACCGGACTACAAGGGCCGTTTTGTTGCAGGTGTCGAGCACGATGCGCAGGTGACGGAGGTGTTCCTCTTTTGAGGAGGAGAACACAAGTATGTCGTCCACATAACATACACAGAAAGGGAGGTCCCCTAAGATGCCATCCATGAGACGTTGAAACGTTGCCCCAGCATTACGAAGGCCAAAACAGGAGTAATTGAAGGTGTATGTGGAGTGGTGATGGCGGTCTTGGGATGTCTTCTGGGTTCATAGGCACCTGATAATATCCCTTCAGGAGGTCGAGCGTAGAGAAAACCTTCGCTTTGTGCAGGTAGGAGGTCACGTCGGCAATGTTTTGGTAGGGGGTAGTGATCCGGTTCTGTTTGCATGTTCAGGCGCCTGTAATCCCCGCATGGACGGAGGGAGCCGTCTTTCTTCAGAACGATGTGTAAGGGTGACGACCATGGCCTGAGGCCTTTCGGCAAAGGGCCATTTCCTCCATTTCGGCGAACGTCTGTTTGGCGGCTGCCAATTGTTCCGGTGCCAGACGTCTGAATTTTGTGAAGACTGGGGGTCCCGTCGTCTTGATAGGGTGATAAATACCGTGCTTGGCAGGAACCGTGGGCGTTTGGCGAAGTTCTGGACGGAAAACTTCCGGGTACGACGTGAGGAGGAGGGCGTAGGCATCCGTGGGTGCGCTGATGTGGAGAGCGAGGTTAGAGGGGCGGGTTGAAGAGGTGCCGACAAGTACGAGTCTGCGTTGACCAATCGTCGGTGGGCGACATCGACCAGAAGGTGAAAATGAGAGAGGAAATCCGTAGAGAGGATTGACATTGTGACGTCAGCAACGAGAAACTTCCAATTGAATTTACCCTTTCCGAACGATAACGTGAGGTTCTCGTAACCGTAGGTGGGTATCGCAGATCCGTTGGCAGCTACCAAGCGGACGTCGGCAGATGTAGACAGACTACGTCGTGCCTTGAAGAGTTTCCTTGGCAAAAGAGAACGACAAGCACCTGTGTCTACCAAAATCGGACGCCCGTTCCTGCATCCTGTAAAAAGAAAAGATTAGAAACACGGGAGGCCACCGCCACTGACAATCCTTTGCACATTTCTTCGCGGTTGCCCCGAATCTGAAGTGGTAGTAGCAAAACTGCGGCAGATGGGAGGTAGTAAGTGGCTGTAGAAGTCGTTCGTTAGGGCGCGAGCGATTGGTGGGTGGTGGGCGGCTTTGTCGCCGCTATGGTACGTCACTGGGTAGGCGTGTGTATCCTACGGCATTCATGTAAGTTTCGGTGGACGTTGAATAGGCATCCTCGTCGTCAGGGGTGGAGGCGTTGATGGAGGTCTTGAAGTGGCTGTCCATAAGGGCGTCGGCTTTGGTCATCAAGTCCTTTATGGGTAAACTATCGACATTGGGTATGGCAGCGCGTACAGGTTCGGGTAAACGGCGTATCCAAAGGGCACGAAGTAGGTTCACCTCATGAGGAGAGCCCTCTGTGGCAGGTTGAAGGCGAGTGATACTGGTCATATCCCTGAGGGCAAGTGATGCCCTTTGGTCCCCCAACGGTTTTTGCGAGAGCTGAAAAAGCTTTGCTATACGGGGGGCTGGCGACGGCGAGTACTGCTGCAGAAGGTATGTTTTAAGGGCGTCATACGCTATTGGGGTGTCTCCTTGTTCACAAAGCCAGTCGGATATTTCTGGGAAGGTGTCCTCGGGTATCGCCGCGAGAACATAATCTGCTTTGGTGGTTGAGCGAGTCACGCCCCTTGATACGAAACTGGACTTCTGCACGCTGAAACCAGCAAACGCCTCTCCGCTGGCAAACGATGAAAGTTTGAATGGAGCGGCCGCAGCACCAACTGCCGTAGAGTCCGCCATAGTACGAACGTTGAAGGGGCGAGAGGGTGGGGGTGGAAGGCGGTGGGAGCGAGTCGACTTCCGGGGTCACCAATGTGACGAGCCGAGAGAAGGGTTGTGAACTCAAAGGCAGGATGCAATCAACTGAGTTATATTATTATAGAACACTCTCCTTTATATACAAAACCTCAAGGCAACAGGACATAACAAGTTAACAAGACAGACAATGTTACAGAGGAAAACAGCAGACATGAATTTTCATGTTCGTTTAGTGCGAGGGAAGAGCGAAGATACAAGCATAATATATGCAAAAGAAATTATGTATAATTGTGTGACACACGGTTGGTACAATATGCTCACCATCCCAAACTTACCGTTCTTTTGAGTTCGGTCTCGTGTCCTAGTAAAAAACTTACTGTCTGTCTTAAATGTGTATATTCATTAGCAATCTCTAGATGCTCGTTCCTAACTCTTATTTGTTGTGTCTCTGCATTTTCATTGAAAATTATCTTAGTTTTACTCATACAGTATTCACTTTAAGTCCTACATGTCTGCTTTCTTTATTCAAATCTTCTATCATCTTGTGTAATTCTTCCCATGATTCATTAAACACAATTATGTCATCAGCAAATCGTAATTGTTAAGGTATTAATACTTAGCCTTTTCTAGACATGCTGTGAATAATTTGGGAGGGTCTCCCTGTCTAACACCTTTTTCAATCGGAATTTTCTCACTATATTTATGTACAGTAGTTTTAGGATTGTTGTACTTCCTATATAGATGTCTTCAACGTAGATTATTCTATTCATTGTTTTTGAAGGGCTTTCATTACCGCTGAGGCTTGGACAACATAAAAAAATCTCTAATAATCTATAGATACTATATATACATAGTAATTTGTCGTACTCTGTTGATTTTTCCATCAGTTGGCTAATTATGTGGATATGGTCAGTTGTTGAATGCCCATTTCTAAAGCTCGCTTGCTCTTTACGTTGATTAAAGTCTAGTTTTCTTTCTATTCGGCCCAATATGATCTTTGTAAATATTTTTATATTACAGAGTAAATTTATTGGGGGGTAATTTTTCAGGTTTTATGTGTCTCCCTTTTTGTGAATTATTATAATGATAAAGTTTTTCTAAGCTATAGTTATATGGTATTCCTGCAAACATTTGGTGTAGAATTCAGCGAGTTTTACTACTATGAAATCTCCTCCATCTTTTATTGAATCAATTG
>NC_090741.1:91617741-91632741 GCF_036898095.1 Palaemon carinicauda | reverse complement strand
TGTTTATGATATTAATGTTGTATGTATATAAATGTATATATACATATATTTGTATGTATATATATGTATGTGTATATATGTATATGTATGTATTGATATATACATGATTATATGTTTATGATATTAATGTTGTATGTATATAAATGTATATATACATATATTTGTATGTATATGTATGTATGTGTATATATGTATATATATATATAATATATATTTATATATATATATATATACATATATATATATATATATATATATGTATGTATATATATACATATATATATATATATATATGTGTGTGTATATATGTATATATGTATATATATATATATATATACATATATATATGTATGTATGTGTAGGTTTTGCTCATGTATTTATATTGATAAGGCTACCGTGTTTTCATATAAATAAAATGTACTGAAAGTCAAAAAACAAGAATTTACCCGCCACCAGAAATGACCCTTTTTGGCTGGTGTCTAATGAGCTTAGGTCTCCGCCCACTTAATACCTGACCCAAGCCCAGGTAGCTGGTAAGGGAGTGTCATTGTTCTCTAAATCTCTATATGTATGTTCGTTCGTTTACTTTTCCTATAAAATGTAAAGAAACCTCTCTCAATAAATCAGTCCTCTGAAGAAGTATCACGAAACTAGTCAGGACTTAAGCGTATATTTCGTATTTTCATTTTCCCTGTGGTTTTTCTGCATCTGAGCATCACGTTTTCCTGTGATTTTTACACACACACACACACACACACATATATATATATACATATATATATATATATATATATCTATATATATATATATATATATATATAGATATATATATATATATATATTATCTATATATATATATATATATATATATATACTGTATATTACTTTTCCTACTATATACACATGATATGTTGTTTGCTCTAAAATATTAGCTCCTAGCATATGCAGTTAATGCTACTCTCTTTGCCTGAATTGCATCTCCTGGATGAAATATAGAACTCGTTACTGAATCTCTTAATAGAGATCTAGCTAAAATTGGTGTATGGTGAAAATTATGAGGCAGGAAGGTGAACTGTAACAAAACTCAAAGTATGATTGTAAGCCAGCCGAGGACAGTGGGTCCTCAAATTCCAAATCTCTGCAAATATAATTTTTTATTTTTTAAATGTGATACGTGATTCCAAATTTACTAGTGAAAAATACATTCGGTCTGTTTCTTTTTCAAAAAAATACTCTTATAATCTTTTTTTTTCTTTTTTTTAGTTTTTGGTAATTAATCTACCCTCAATTCTTTTTTTCATCTTAATTTGGACACCAAAAACTCTCACTCTATTGAATTTCTTAGTCTTGATTTTGATAATAATCTCTCGGTACCATGGTTCAATTATTCAGTCCTTAAGCCTTTACATAATATTTTTCCTAATTTTGACAATCCTTTCCAGAAAGACCTTCCAATCCTGTATCATGTTATGCCATCCTGTACGTAGTACTAGGTATTAAGTTAATTCTAACAGTTTTGCCTTCTTTATAATTGGGTTCAATACTACACAGTATTCGGAAAGGGTAAATTCTACATTGTAGAATAACCTTCCTAATCCAACAGTTGAATCGGTGGAGCTTCAGATGTTCAAACATTCAACGAATGTTTTTATTTTCAACAAATTTACTTATATCTTTCTTCATGGCTTATATATGACAGATCTATTTTAACGCTGACACTGATCTTAACATATTTCATATATTTCTCATTACATCTTATATATAGTTAATTTATATATTTATTTCCTTTCTTGACTGATCTATTTTTCCATGTTGGAGCCCCTGTTTTTCCAATTAAAGATGTAATTTAGCTGTTAATAATAATAATAATAATAATAATAATAATAATAATAATAATAATAATAATAATAATAATAATTATTATTATTATTATTATTATTATTATTATTATTATTATCATTATTATTATTATTATTATTATTATCATTATTATTATTAAGATATTATACTTGCCCGTATTTATATCTGAATGAGCGTTTGTATATGAGTATTTACACATATTTGATTTTATGCAATACGGCATTATGATATACGTATTGCTTTTAAGAGCTAAATGATTTAACAAGAAGAATTTTTAAAAATGTAATCTGTTAAATGTTTTCTGATAAGATGATGTTTTATCAGTTCTATAGATTTTAAGTTGTTTTTAACGAATGACTAATTTACCAAAATGTCACTAGATTGTAATCATAAAGTAACTTATCTCTTTCAGCCAATCCATCAGTAATGTCTTATCAAAGTATAGGCTTCAAATCCGTATTC
Source organism: Palaemon carinicauda (assembly GCF_036898095.1). NCBI lineage: Eukaryota > Metazoa > Arthropoda > Malacostraca > Decapoda > Palaemonidae > Palaemon > Palaemon carinicauda. Next base: position 91,630,419 of record NC_090741.1, on the reverse strand, counting down.
AATTTGAATCTAAAGATATTACATTTGGTACACCAGAGAGAGAGAGAGAGAGAGAGAGAGAGAGAGAGAGAGAGAGAGAGAGAAAGTTAACCATGGGACGGGAGTAGATAGATACAAAGTGAGATTAATATATAGGTGCATGGAATTAAATTCTATATCTAAATTCTGTGCCAAAATTATCTGATGTAAGAAAAAAATTGTTTGTGCATGAGAGAGAGAGAGAGAGAGAGAGAGAGAGAGAGAGAGGACGGTGGGTGGAGGAGAAAGTAAAACAGACAGACATATGAACACACTCTGCTCCTGAAAAGAGAGAGAGAGAGAGAGAGAGAGAGAGAGAGAGAGAGAGAGTCCTAATTCCATCTGTATTGGATTCATTATGTAGAAAAAGGACGTCACATTTGGCCATACCAAAAGTTCAAAAGCGGCCAGAATTTAATTGTATTACCAAAAGTAAATAAATTGGAGTTGATGTAGTTTTGTTTTTCCAAAAATGGGAAATTGTCCGCACCATTTTTCGGCAAAATCATGATTTGTCTGTTTTGAACTGTTGACCATATCAATTAGAATTGATATTAAAAATTTTTATAACTTTAATACAGCTTTAACTGATGTTTACGGAAGCAGATATTATTATTATTATCATTATTATTATTATTATTATCATTATTATTATTATTATTATTATTATTATTAATATTATTATTATTATTATTATTATTATTATTATTATTATTATTATTATTATTATATAGAGAGAAAATGTGGAAGTAAAGCGCAAGGTACGTGAGTCAAAGAGGGCAGCTGACCTGAGGTGGGGTCACGGATTGGGTGAGTCATATGAAGAGAATAAGAAGTTTTGGAAAGAAGCAAAGATAGTAAGGAAGGATGGCTCAAGAATTGAAGCGACAGTGAAAGATGGAAATGGAAGGTTATTAAAGGAGAGGAGGCAAGGAAAAGGTGGTCGGAATATTTTGAAAGTTTACTGAATGTTGAGGATAATAGGGAGGCAGATATAATTGCTGTTGCAGCTGTTGAGGTGCCGGTGATGGGAGATGCGAATGAGAGAGAGATTACAATAGAGGAAGTGAGGAGAACACTAGATGAAACGAGAATAGGAAAAACATCTGGTATGGATGGTGTGAGAGCTGAGATGTTGAAGGAAGGGGGTGTGACTGTACTTGAATGGTTGGTGAGACTGTTTAATATGTGTTTTGTGTTGCCAATGGTACCAGTAGATTTGGTTTGTGCATGTATTTCTCCACTATATAAGGGTAAGGGAGATGTGCATGAGTGTTGTAATTCCAGAGGTATTAGTTTGTTGAGTGTAGTTGGAAAGTGTATGGTAGAGTAATGATTAATAAGATTAAGGATAAAACAGAGAATGCAATCTTGGAAGTACAGGGTGGTTTTAGTAGAGATATATGGTGTATGAATCAGATTTTTACAGTTAGGCAGATATGCGAGAAATATTTAGCAAAAGGTAAAGAGGTGTATGTGGCGTTTATGGATATGGAGAAAACGTATGATAGAGTTGATAGGGAAGCAATGTGGAATGTGATGAGGTTATATAGAGTTGGTGGAAGGTTGTTGCAAGCAGTGAAAAGTTTCTACAAAGGTAGTAAAGCAGGTGTTAGAATAGGAAATGAAGTAAGTGATTGGTTTCCGGTGAGAGTGGGGTTGAGACAGCGATGTGTGATGTCACCGTGGTTGTTTAACTTGTATGTTGATGGAGAGGTGAGAGAGGTGAATGCTCGAGTGCTTGGGCGAGGATTAAACCTGGTAGACGAGAATGACAATGAATGGGAGGTAAATCAGTTGTTGTTTGCGGATGATACTTTACTGGTAGCAGACACAGAAGAGAAGCTTGACTGACTAGTGACAGAATTTAGAAGTGTGTGAGAGAAAGAAGTTGAGAGTTAATGTGGGTAAGAGTAAGGTTATGAGATGTAAGAGAAGGGAAGGTGGTGCAAGGTTGAATGTCATGTTGATTTGAGAGTTACTTGAGGAGGTGGATCAGTTTAAGTACTTGGGGTCTGTTGTCGCAGCAAATGGTGGAGTGGAAACAGATGTACGTCAGAGAGTGAATGAAGGTTGCAAAGTGTTGGGGGCAGTTAAGAGAGTAGTAAAAAATAGATGGTTGGGCATGAATGTAAAGAGAGTTCTATATGAGAAAGTGATTGTACCAACTGTGATGTATGGATCGGAGATGGGGGAATGAAAGTTATGGAGAGACAGAAATTGAATGTGTTTGAAATGAAGTGTCTGAGGAGTATGGCTGGTGTATCTAGAGTAGATAGGGTTAGGAACGAAGTGGTGAGGGTGAGAACGGGTGTAAGAAATGAGTTAGCAGCTAGAATGAATATGAATGTGTTGAGGTGGTTTGGCCATGTTGAGAGAATGGAAAATGGCTGTCTGCCAAAGAAGGTGATGAATGCAAGAGTTGATGGGAAAAGTACAAGAGGAAGGCCAAGATTTGGGTGGATGGATGGAGTGAAGAAAGCTCTGGGTGATAGGAGGATAGATGTGAGAGAGGCAAGAGAGCGTGCTAGAAATAGGAATGAATGTCGAGCGATTGTGACACAGTTCCGGTAGGCCCTGCTGCTGCCTCCTATGCCTTAGATGACCGCGGAGGTAGCAGCAGTAGGGGATTCCGCATTATGAAGCTTCATCTGTGGTGGATAATGTGGGAGGTTGGGCTGTGGCACCCTAGCAGTACCAGCTGAACTCGGTTGAGTAACTTGTTAGGCTGGGAGGAACGTAGAGAGTAGAGGTTCCCTTTTTGTTTTGTTTCATTTGTTGATGTCGGCTACTCCCCAAAATTGGGGGAAGTGCCTTGGTATATGATGATGATGATGATTATTATTATTATTACTATTATTATTATTATTAATATTATTATTATTATTATTATTATTAAAATGTTAATCGCAGTCTATAGAGAGTGCCGGTGTATCATTATCATTATTATTATTATTATTATTATTATTATTATTATTATTATTATTTTTATTATTATTATAATTAATATTGATAAAATGTTAATCGCAATCTATAGAGACTGCTGGTTTATTATTATTATCATTAATATTATTATTATTATTACCAAACATAGTGTTCTTACAGAGAAAAATAATTTAATTTGCGAAATAAGTTAGGACCAATAAAAACGTGATGATAAGATTATAAAAAAGGATTACAAAAAGCAATATTTGATATGAAATATCGTCAATAACTACACGAATGGATAAACGAATGCTAAGATGAATTTAACAGGAAAAATAAATATTATGAGTTTGGAGGCCGATGTGGTAACGTCCCTGACTAGTGAATGGCAGTCTCGGGTTCAAGTCCCGCTCAACTTCGTTAGTTCATTTGGTCGCTTCACGATGGGGGTGGGGATCCTATAGGTCTATCAGCTAAGTCATCAGCAGCCATTGCCTGGCCCTCCTTGGTCCTAGCTTGGGTGGAGAAGGGCTTTGACGCTGATCATATGTATATATATGGCCAGTCTCTAGGGCATTGTCCTGCTAGCTAGGTCAATGTCACTGTCCCTAACCTCTGCCATTCATGAGCGGCCTTTAAACCTTTAAATAGAAAATATGACTAAATTGAAAAATGTTTCAGAAGAACATGTGACTTTTACACCCATATTTTGACAAGCAAGGGGAAAAATGAATTATTTCTTATATCATATATAATTTTGATAAATATCAATAACAACTAAAATATATTCTAGATAAGATTTCCCCTGATAAAGGTTTTCAGAGGTAATGAAACGAAAGGTCAGGTGGTTATGCACGTGGCGAATCTCTCTCTCTCTCTCTCTCTCTCTCTCTCTCTCTCTCTCTCTCAGAACAAAGGAAACTAAAGGGCATAGAGTTAGACCTGTCGACCCCTCTCTCTCAATCTCTCACCGTATATATAAATATAGAACGAAAAACTGCACCCTTAAATGCTATAATACAAATGAATGTCCCCAGTCATGAAAACAGAGGTGAATACATATATGACATCGTTTACTGGAACATGTTTTTGACTTTTTGTTATTTTTATTATTATTATTATTATTATTATTATTATTATTATTATTATTATTATTATTATTATTATCATTATTATTATAATGAGCCAAGCTACAACCCTAGTTTGAAAAGATATATGTTACAAGCTAAACTGTTTGACAAGGAAAATCTGCCTTATTCGGAAAGGAAAGAGAAATAACCGTAAAACTATGTACTTGAAGTTATAGAAAAATAAAATTAATATCAGGGCAATAATAACATTAAGAAATATATTTCTTGTATAAAATAGGAACCGACACATGTCAATGTGTTCGGCATAAAAAAACTTGCCAGAAGTTTGAACTTTTCAAATTCTACAGATTTGACCGTTAAATTAGAAAGACCATTCAACCATATAGCATAACATCTCTAGACTACTGTGTAAAGTTGAATGTTATGATGGAGAAGGCAAGATGGATAGAATTAACTGTATATATAATACTACGTACAGGATAGTACAGTCTGAGAAGATCCAAATTCAAAGGACGGATAGGATTATAAAAAAATTTATGTAACGTGGAAAAATAACTACCTGATAGACAGTGATCGAGATCAATATAGAGATCAAGGATGAAAAACAGCAGCTGAAGCCGAGACAGAAGAACAAAACTCAGAATATTGTAAAATAAAAGGAATTAGAACATTTCCTCTGGATAGATTGATCACCAAAAAATCTTAAGACTGTCAATATGCATTTTTCAGTAATTGAAAATGAAACAGACCAGATGTGTTTTTCAAAAGTAAATATGCAACCTAGAATCATACGTAGGATTTTAAAGGGGTTGTATATAGTTAGATAGACATTGTTAATAAAAAGTTCTGGATATTAAGAAACAACTGTCCCTTACCCACTCTCAATATTACATTGAGTTCTTTAAAGGTTCTATTACAGCCACCCCCCTCGTTATTTGCATCTTGCGCTGGTTTTAGCTAGATCTCTATTAAGGGGCTTAGCTACCTCAACTCTACATTCAGGAAATGGAAATTATGAAGAGAAATTGTCATCATGTGCTTATGTAACGAGCTTGTTATCAAGGTCAAACCTCATATCATGTGTATATAGTATGAACAGTAGTTTGCCAAGAGCATTACCCTGAGGAACACAAGAGATCACCGTCCTGTAGTTACTATGTTGCCCATCAACAACTGATCTTTGAATTTATTACCTTTAAAATTCAATAATTATGCTAATAAAAGACTTCATGATTAAAAGGGTTAAAGGCCATACCCAAATCGAGTTTGTCATACGAACTTCCTGGCCACAATCCAGGGATTTCTCTACAGGACTGGAAATTTTAAGATGGTCATCACATGCTCCAAAGCCTTTGCCAAAGCTGAAATGCTAACTAGGGACCTTCATACCTATTTAGACGAGATGTCAAAAGGCTTTCAGAATTCTTAGATAATATGGGAGTTATGAATATGGGTGGTAATCATGTTCAATTTCTGGAATAAAAGACGAAGAATTGCCAGAATGAAAGTAAATTAGAGTAGAAATCTTAAATGAGATCATATGCTTCCAGCTGTATATATGATGATCAAATATATGCTACAGGCTTTTTATGTGATGATTAAATATACAATTGATAATTCATAGGATGATAAAAAATATGCACGAGACGATATATGATATGGCGATTAGAATATGTTTGACAATTGTATATAGAATAATAATAAAGTTGAATCGGTGTCATTAGAGTTAAGCATAAAAATCAGAACCCGAAACCTATGAAGTTTTGCTTCTACTTGGAGATCAAAGCCTGGGTGACCTTACGGTTATCTGATTTAGGAGGAAATGACTCGTTAAAAACACTATCTAAAAAGGTTTAGGGATATCATTAGGTATTTGTGAATTGGTATTGTTTAATGGGATACAGAAGAGAAGAAGCCATTTTATATCGGATTTTCAAATTAAAAAAGAAAAAAGAATTTCTGTAAAATCTTATAAAGGAAAATTAACAAGACTAAGAAAAAGTTTAAACAATTTTGTAATGGTAATAAGATTTCTTTGATTAAAGACTGTTCATGTTCCAATTTTAGATTGTCTGAAATTTATGAAGTGTCAAATGTGCCCTGCTGAGGCATTATTGAGTATTTAGCCATAATATATCAGTAACACTTGACAATAAAAAAAAACAAATAAATTCAGCATTTCTGAAGGGTTAACGGTAAACTAATCTCACTTGAAATAGTAGTAGGATAAACGAGATGTCCAAACCCCGCAAACCAGTTGGTTAACCACAAAATGAATGGCAATAAGGGATTTGATAGGATTAGCCATTCTTGTTTTTCTCAGTGTTCAAGGAAACATGAATCGTTGACATACATATGTGATCACAAAAAAAAAAAGTTATAATCTTGGTGATTATATTATTGTTCACCCAATGGTTATTTTGACCTCGAAATTTAATTTATTTTATTTTTTACGTGAAATTTATCATTTGAGTTTATTTATATTATTTCATATTTTCAAATAAACATCCGAGAATATGTCACTTTACAAGCTTAAACAATATCAACTAATCAAAGTAAAATACTGATTTAGTAAATGGAAAGTTACAACTGCAAGTTATTTGAAACTTTTCCCAACTCATCTTCATCTATTCAAAAATCTTTTATCATAATCACTTATCTCACATTTACTTATGACTCCCGATAACATTATTAGAAATTGATGATGACATAAAAAATAATAGGAAGTGATTATGAGGATCTGATATTGAAGTATTAATGAGCATTGGATATGGACAGTAATTATGAGAATCTATTATGTATATAACGATATAATAAACGATTAGCATCATTTTAAGTACGGTATAAATAATAGAGAAGGGATTAGCAGTAAATGGATATATAATTTAATATTAATGAAGCAAAACTATTCCTGATAGAAGCATGAATAAAAAGAAACTGGATATGAATTAAAAACAGGAGAGTGGTAATAGCATCAAAGTCAAAACGTAGAAAAACTCTGATAAGAGAAACAAAGGAAGATAAATAAATCAGAAACCAAGACAGATGAGACAAAGAGTAATCTGATAAGATAAGGAAGGAAAAAAATTGGGGGAAAAGGCGAGAAGATTATCTCTCTCTCTCTCTCTCTCTCTCTCTCTCTCTCTCTCTCTTAGAAGGATACAAATATCCCTGAAATACTACAAATAATATATATATATATATATATATATAATATAGATATGTATATATATATATATGTGTGTGTGTATATATGTATATATATATATATATATAAATATTTATATGTATATATATATATATATATATACGTATGTATACATATATGTATATATATATATATATATATATGTATATGTATATATATGTATGTATATATATATATATATATGTATGTATGTGTATATACATTTATATATATATATATACACACATATATATATATATATATATACATATAAATATATATATATATATATATATACATATATACACACATATATATATATACTATATATACATTGTTATGTTTTATTGTAAATTTATTGAGTTGCTATTATTATTATTATTATTATTATTATTATTATTATTATTATTATTATTATTATTATTATTATTATTATTATTATTATCATTATTATTATTGCTGTTGTTGTTGTTGTTGTTGAGAACTAGACCGTCGTTTTTTATTTCTCACGATGTTTCGTGCTAACAAATTTAAGGTTTAAAGGTTACTCTTTGATGGCATAAGACAAAAACCATAGAGACTGACCATATATACATTTGATTAACGTCCAATCCCTATCCCCACCCAAACTAGGACCAGGGAGGACCAGGCAATGGCTGTCGATGACGCAGCTCATAATATATCTAAGAATAGACTAGGGAATGGAAGTCAGCTGAGTCAGTGTGACGACCAGGCATCTCTCTTTACGTCTGTCCTATCGCCAACACATGGTGCTACTAAGGCTCATCCACAGGAGGCTTGCATCGGTGAAATAACAACAGAAGTATTAGTTAGTAGTAAAAAAGGTAACCACAGTGACATTCAATGAACGCTTCGGATACTTAAGCCCTACTCATCCAGCAATGGAAAACACGAATGAATACTACTTTTGGCGATCAATATTATTATTATTATTATTATTATTATTATTATTATTATTATTACTAGCTAAGCTACAACCCTAGTTGGAAAAGCAAAATGCTATAAGCCCAAGGGCTCCAACAGGGAAAGGTAGCCCAGTGCGGAAAGGAAGCAAGGCAAAATAAAATATTTAAAGAACAACCACACCGCCAAAATAAATATTTCCTATATAAACTATAAAAACTTTAACAAAACATGAGGAATAGAAATAAGACAGAATAGTGGGTCAGATTGTACCCTCAAGGAAGAGAACTCTAACCCAAGACAGTGGAAGACCACGGTACAGAGGCTATGTCACTACCCAAGACTAGAGAGCAATGGTTTGATTTTGGAGTGTCCTTCTCCAAGAAGAGCTGCTTTCCATAGCTGAAGAGTCTCTTCTACCCTTACCAAGAGGAAAGTAGCCACTGAACAATTACAGTGCATTAGTTAACCCTTAGGATAAAAAGGAATTGTTTGTAATCTCAGTGTTGTCAAGTGTATGAGGACAGAGAAAAATTCTTAAGAAAAAGGACTGATTATTCGGTGTTTGTGTAGGCAAAGGAAAAATTAACTGTAACTAGAAAGAAGGGTGCAATGTAGTACTGCCTGGCCAGTCAAAGGACCCCCATAATTGTCTAGCGGTAGTATCTCAACGAGTGGCGGGTGCCCTGACCAACCTACTACCTATAGAACTCAGAATGACAGCAACCATACGAAAACAAACGATCGGAACGATTACGACCTAAGAAGGGGAAATAAGCTGGACGGTAACCTTCTTGAAATACTACAGTGCCTGGTGTGTCGACTAGCCAATCCAAAAACGTGCTCGGAACACCCTAGAATCAATACCGGAGGTTAGAATGCTAGTGATTGCCATCTGCCAAAAGGAACTTGTGTGACTGCGCTCGGCTCAGAGCACGGCCGAACCAATTAGCAGCCAGCTCGAATGTACGGTCCAAGAGAATTAGCTTTATTTTCGGTATAAATACCTGCTAGGCGACTCGTGTTGTCTGGTGAACCCTGGTACAATCCTTAAGATATATTTTTGTAAGAAAGGAGTTTATATAATTTCACTTTAAAAGGTTGAAGCCAGAGGGTGACAAGGGCTCTCCAGCATTGATCTGATCATTGCTTTACATAGGGCTATTGTCACTTTGGGAGAACCTGAAATGATCTACACTTGCTCTTGCCTTTTGTACATATGCTGTGATATGTAGTGCTACTTCCTTATTTTCTGCTAATATGTACCCGAATATTTTATGTCTTACTAACTATTTTTGTACCTCCATACTTCTGGAAATATCCGATGATACTCGCAATGACTGATTAGTGTTATGACTATATTGATTATTATGTTCCAATCTTTTACCCATCTATCAGTTTGTTAGAATCTCTTTTTATCAGTTTCTCTTTAGCCTGTTTTGTTATATCCCATCTTAAAGATTAAGTAAAAGTAAAGGAGTTATATCAAAAGAGGAATTTTATACTATTCAATATTAGTTATGAAAAAATGACAAATAAAGTGTTCAATCTTTAATATATCCTACTAAAAAACAGTACCCGTTCCAAAATACAAGTAATCTGAATCTTAAATCAAAGATCTAAATAGAAACAAAAATAGGAATCCGTAGCTCAAATACTCCACAAATACATTTTCAATCTCAGGAAGGACAATTTTTCTTTTAAAAGCACCTTAAAATCAGAATCGGAAGTCTCTAAATCGCATTCACAGGGAGCCTTAAGTTTACAATGTAAGATATAATCTGGCACAGTCCACAATAAAATAAAACTTCACTATTCAAACACCAATGACTATCATATGTTTACATATAATAGATATATATACGTATATATATGTATATATATATATGTATATATATATATATATATATATATGTAATACACACACAAACACACACACATACACACACACACACACACACATATATATATATATATATATATATACATATATATATGTATATGCATATATTTATTTATATATATATATCTATATATATATATATATATATAACAGAACCGCTGATAATAAAAGTTTTATATGGACAAATTAACATCGTATTCTCTAACAAGCCCAGATAGCAAATCTTTCGGAAGTAATATTGAAACGCTCAATAACTTCATAACCAAAGAAAATTATATCTTTGGTGGTATGGGCCACCAAGATTTCCTATTCGCACTAAAAATGGTTTCTGAATGTAACTATCTGTGTTTCCTTGCATATTTAATCACTGTTCATCTTTCTGCCACTGAACACTTTTTACTGGAATCTATCATCACTCACCGCTCTTTATCCTTTAGTAAAATCTGGAGTCTAACATTCTCCATTATAATCGCAGGTAGAAAATCGGCAAGAATTTGTTTGCTTGAAACGTTGCAAGAACTGAAAACTACTGAAAAAATCTGGAACTGTAACAGATCACCAAACTTGGACCCAAATGGGTTTTCTAGCAGGATTTTCCTCTCGATTAACTACGCCTGTTCCTCTATTTTGTGCTTTATTTTCACAGTAATATAAGAGAGAAAAAATGACTGCATATATCTGTATTAGGAAAAGACGAGATACTCACGAATACTGTTGGAACGCAGTATTCATGAAGCAATATCAAATAGAAACATTATTAATGTTCTACATTAGATGATTGACGCTGAAGCAGTAATCATTTTAACGTTATTATTATTATTATTATTATTATTATTATTATTATTATTATTATTATTATTATTATTATTATTATTATTATTATTATTATTATTATCAAAATATCTACATTTATTGATTACAATAAGATAATATATGATACGCCAACAATATTAATCTTCGATTTCTGGACGCTGCTAAGGTTTTGTATATTCATTATCCGTGTATATATATACATACATACATACATATATATATATATATATATATATATGTATATATATATATATATATATATATATTAAGCAGAGAAATAGAGATAGAATTCATACCACACGTCAGAAAAATAGCTAAAATAAACGGATTTAGGCCAAGATGTGTTTACACCCTCGTATTATTCAGCCGGCGACCTCGTCTCATCCATAACTTATCATCATTATTCGACTAATCTAATGAATTTTTCCCTCTGCCTGACGTCAAAGGATAGCTTGTGTTGTTGTTGTTGATGTTGTTGTTACTGCTGCTGTTGATATGAGCCTAGATAAGAATTCCTAATTATCTTCCAAAACTTGAAATATTTTATTACATTTACGAGTAAATTAAATAGTAATATTGAGCAAGAAAAAATTATTATAAATATAAACTGAACATGAACAAAACTATTTTGAATAAAAGTCGAAATAAATCTCAGAAGATGCAAATATATAAGGATGTGTTCATGTACTCAAGTAAAAAAACTGGAAATATGGCTTAGATTAAAATTTTTTAGACGATTAACATTTCTTCTGAGCTAATATCTAGAATTAACATAACTGAATACATATCTGCTTGGTGATCTCTAGTACAGGCCTCATTAATCTTCTTACCTGTTGACAATGTGGTCTGCTATTCGAGGGGCTGGCAGCTTGCTAAGATTAATAGATTTTAGGAAACAACTTACTTACGAATATCTGCTTGATATTCTTGACATTCAAACATACTTTGCATCCTTGTTTCAGAGTCATTGGCTGTAAATCACATGGAAGAAGAGTTCGAAAGCAAACTATTTCGTATAAGAGGATTAATAACTGTGTAATTTTGTTTTTCCAAATATATTAAAAAAGTTAAATGATATATTATAATAAACTTTTAAAGCTTACTATTACAACATTTTAGTATAAAATTTTTATCGTTCTCTTTTTTAATATTTCTAATATTTATCGTTAAAATCCGGCCATTCATTTCATTTCATTTTAGGTATATAAGGTATCCGTTGATATATTTCCTAGGAAACTCATATTTTTTCGTCGGTAATTTCAGACACATGAATAGTTTAATATCTCTGAAGTTAGTAAAAGGTAATATTCCTAATTTTCGCAATGTGTATGTATGTATGTATGTATGTATGTATGTATGTATGTATGTATGTATGTATAAATATATATATATATATATATATATATATATATATTGTATAGTATATGCTTTTCCAGCACAAAATCGTATCTTCCCAGAAAAATCATACAAATATGTCGAAATGATTCCATTGAATTCATAATCTTAATCAGTTTAACCCGTACCCAATATCTCTCTCTCTCTCTCTCTCTCTCTCTCTCTCTCTCTCTCTCTCTCTCTCTCCAAACAACTTAATCTAGCAAGGAGAGAGAACGTGATCCCTCTCTTTGAAAAAGTAAAGTAGGTCTCTCACTTGAAATGAGTTTTACGATTACAAAAATAACTAACCATTTTATTTACCGCTTCCCAAAAATTAACTTTTAGAATTATGTAAAATATTAATAGAGTTATACCGAAATTTATATATGTTATTATATTCAATAATACATTTATATGCATATATCCATATATTTTCAATG